>NC_086445.1:956853307-957080807 GCF_028390025.1 Pseudophryne corroboree | reverse complement strand
ATGATGCCATTATGTCAACCCCCTTTTCATCCCCTTAGGAGAGGTTTATTAAAATTCTAATTATGTACTTTTCCTATTTCCCACCTGCAGAATACCCATGTTACATTTCATCTTCCTAACGTATCGGGAAGTAAGAGAATTAGTGATGAGTCAGTCAGTCAGTCAGTCAGTCAGTGACTGAGGGCTTTTGCATTTATATATATAGATGGGTTGGGTATGCGTCAGGAGACCGCCGGTCAGCATACCTCTGCCTGCGCTTGGGGGGAGGGGTGGGGAGGAACGAGCGCAACAAACCCCTTGCCACAGGTTCTATTTCCACTACATGGACACCCACGAGTGGGAATAGTCTCTGCTAGTTGTCATGCCGACTGTCGGGATTCTCAGAAGGCAGGATGTAGGGGGAGGTGTTTAGACTGGCGGTCTCCTGCTGCCGGTCATATAACTACATCCCATATAGATTACTAGTGGATTTATATTAGCTGAGGGCTGTTTAGGCATGAAGCTATATAAGAGTCCTCAATTTTTTGTGATTGGCTAGGGTTAGTAACACGTTGCTAGGCAAATAAATCTTGGTTTGTTTGCATATTGGTGTAGAGTTAACCTATGGAATTATTTGGGGGTGTGTGTCTTTAGGGAGGTCATTTAAGTGCAGTTTGAATTTAGCTCAGTCTCTTTTCAGTTTGGAAGTTCCACACACCCACCCAAAGTCCTTGTTTGTTTGTCTTTACTAATATTTATAATATGAGTGGGTACTGATAATTGGGAAGGCGCTACTAACCAGTGGCCACAGGTGGCGTAAGTGGTCATTGTGGGGCACTTAACTTTTTGAAAGATGGCGGATGCGTCCTACCCATGTAGGGGATGACAATAGTGGGGGCTACTCTGAGGGAGCATCTGTACTGTGCCATAGTAAAGAGTGGCGAGTCCTTCACAGTGCAGGTTGTGCATATATAGAGAGGGGTCTTTTAGACACCACAATTTTTAATAGATTTAAATGGCTAGAGCTGGATTTGGTATCATCTTCTCAACACCCTTCACTGTGACTTTTAATCATTTAATCATATGCAGTTGTGTCGGTGTCTTTATTTTTAGTTGATAAATTAGCTTAAGGTGTTTTTATCAGTGTTAATTACAATAAATAAATGGATGCCTTATGGGTGTCAGATAGTCACAGCTGGATTGAGGCCACAGGGGCCTGGTGCTGAAAATGATCAAAGCCTATTGGGCGGGATGTACTAATGTACATCGCCGCCCATCGCCGCCCTGCGCCATGATGCTGATCGCATATGTACTAACATATGCGATCAGCATTGCGGAGGACAGCTCTTCTGATAAGAGCTGTCCTCCGCGATGCGCAGCGGCAGCCTGACTTCCGGGATTCGGCCCCAGAAGTCAGTCTGCGCATGCGCGGGGTGACGGGGGCGGCCGCAGGGCATGCTGGGAGGGATCCGATCGGATCCCTCACACAGCGCCGCGGAGAGAAGCCCATAGGCTTCTATGGACGTACGCCAGCTAAAGCTGGCGTACCCCGCCGCGGCGCTGTCCTGCCGGCCGGGGGTACATTAGGAAAATGCGGTAAACAGGGAGTTTACCGCATTTTCCGCTTAGTACATCCCGCCCATTGTGAGAAGAGGATGGTCTGTGACCAGTGCTGTGTGGGTGTGGTCAGCACTGTGTGGGTGTCACCAGTGCTGTGTGGGTGTGGTCATCACTGTGTGGATGTATGCAAATACCATCACAGTTGTGATTTAGCATGCAGCATCTTTGCCAGAAGATGCTAAGTGGTAAATTTTCTGAGATGGGAGTTCTATTTAGGATGGGATGTTGCCCATAGCAACCAATCAGATTCCAGGTATTATCTTCTAGAAGGTGCTAGATAGATGACAAGTAGAATCTGGTTGGTTGCTATGGGCAACATCCATCTTAAATAGAACTCCCGTCTGAGTAAATTTACCCCTAATATCCCAGCTGTATTGAGACACCCACATGCGCAGATGGTTTTTGACCTCAAACATTATATTTGTACGCAAACCATTGGGTTTGTGTACAAATATGAATCAGGCCCCAAGAGCCGGCCCTGAATCAGTCCTAATACATCAATTGGCATACAATTCAGAGTTTATTGTTATCACAGTAATTGAAGTAAGCAAAAAGCTTGTACCAGACCTGTGTGATGACATATAAAACACTGAGTAATGTGATATTTTCTTGTTACGCAGTATGTCCTGTAACAGTGGTCAAAGTACAGATCATCTGGGTTGGTAAAGGGTGATTGATGTTTGCAGCGACAGACACCCACGGTAAGATGACTGCACTCCACTGCTAAGGTTAATAACACCTTATAGGACTACACAGTACAATATGGAGAAGCCTGCAGTTCAAACGCAAGCAAAAATGTGTCTCCACAGGTCATGTTCTCTTCCCCTGAAGAATTATTCTGGTCATAGATCTTTTGATTTTCTCTTATATGTTACTCAGTCTGACTCCGAGCTCCTATTATTGCAGGAAAATTGGAGTTTCACCCATGTTTACAAATGCAATTTATAAGAAAGAGAGTGAAGAATAGCAGCACAGAAATGGAACACTAAGAAATGAAAATGCCAGCTGGGAGCAAGTAAAGAAAGAAATAACATTAACAGAGCTGAAATGAGGAAAGAGATCTGTACAACAGAAGTTATAGTTATACCTGCACTACCTAATGCAGAATTTATTAAGGCAACAAATGTTTAGGACAAGCAAATGCAAATTTTGTTTCTTTAGCTGTTGTTAAACCACAACTTCTTACTTGTCCTGTTATTTGCACATTGTTTTCTTCTTCTTCTTCTTCTTCTTCTTCTTCTTCTTCTGGAATTGCCAATTTTGTCGACAAACTAAAAAGAGTTGTGGACAGGCCTGACCATTGTGGAAGAGCTTGGGGGCATGTAGTGGATACATTAATGTGATTGGCCAATGATGGGCACGACAGTGTGGACCAATAGGAAGCAGTAAGCTCTGCTATTGATTCACGGACTCAGCTGCTCCTGTTTTGATTGTTCTGCCCTGCACAGTATGGATGGGGCTGTTCATGTAATCAGCTGTCTGCCTCAGTACATATACTGCTCTTGGTAATTAAAATAGGGGGGGAATTTCTGATATCAGAGGTACCTGGTCAGGCATAAAATTTACCTATAGGTTTTAATTTTAAATAGCTTCTTTTTTTATTTTAGAAATTGTTACTGGGTCGCTTTTTGTACAGTATGATGATGATGATAAACAGCTCAACATACGTTCCTCCTTTCAGAAGTGACTTTAGCTATTAAATAAGTTTTGGTCTGTAATGGACATTGATTTTTAACCATCGAGTTATGAAAATGTAATGTCCAATTGTAGGAAATTACATTATTTTGGCTGAATCATTGTTGCTGTGTGTCTCTGCTTTCCAATTAATTTCGTGGCCAAACAATAAAATTTGAGAGCTTAGCTCAAAAATAGATGTCTGAGGGGTCTATGTACTAAGACCTGAAGAGAGGTTAAAGTGGATGGAGACAAAATACCAGCCAACCAGCATCTAACTGTCATTTTTCAAACAGCCTGTAACATGGCAGATAGGAGCTGATTGGATGATACTTTAGCTCTGTCCACTTTATTTCTCTCTAAGGCTTAGTACATAGACCTCTGTGTCTTTAATGGTTTATTATATTGAATTTTTTTTTACTTGTAAAACATATCTGGATTATTGTATGCATTTTTCAAATGTTATTGTTTATTCTACTCCATAATGTACCATGTTGCAAAGCGCGTTAGTTATTCAAGGAATTGTAGGTAACTTATGGTTTTGGCCCTTATGTGACACCATTGGAAACCTTTGCTTCACTCACCGTAATCCCTATAGTTTAATGCATGACTTCCGTTGCGTACTATTAAGGGGGAGATGTACTAAGCAGTGAAAAGTATGGAGAAGTGAGCCAGTGGAGAAGTTGCCCATGGAAACCAATCAGCATTGACATAACATTTATAATTTGCATACTGTAAAAGTATACAGAACAGCTGATTGGTTGCCATGGGCAACTTCTCCACTGGCTCACTTCTCCACTTTTATTATTCTTAGTACATGTCCCCAAAAGTTTGGTATTATCGTTACTACACTTATATATCAGAATCTGAGCTATTTTTCCACTATTATTCTTTACTATTAGGGGTACTGTTCCATTGGAAGCTATGTCTGATGGGATACTTTTCTTTGGTAATTTCAATATGACTACTCTTAATGAAACTCAATAAATTCTGATTAGATTTAATGAGGATCAGATTTGATGAGGCCAGGCTGTCAGTCAGGTTGGTAGATGCTGCACTGACATGTGTGTTTGCTTATCTGCAAACCAGATGCATAGAACTATAAATAAAACAAAGGAAAATTGAAGAACCCACTTGTCCTGATTGCAGCAGGCTGACTGGTAAGCGCTCAAATGCACTATTTCTCATGTTTAGATCTTGTAAGGTTCTGCCAAAGTCTACGTCAAGGACCTTTGCACTATAACGCTGCCCCTGAACCCCTAGGTGATTGAAGTAGACCTCCAGAGGTGGGGCTCGAGCGCCGTCCAAAGTTCAAATGGGGTATGCGTGGGGTCAGCATACCTCTGCCGGTAGCTGGCAGGTAGGGGTGAGTACAACAAGGTTCTATTCCCACTCAATGGGTGTCGTGGACACCGAGTGGGAATAATCCCTGCTAGTCGGCATGCCGACTGTTGAGATTCTCAGGGGGTGGGATGTAGGGGGAGGCGCCGGTCACATAACTACATCCCATTCAAATAGGGGAGACATACCAACTGCCGTCAACTGTCATCACAATTGAACTTTGGACTGCTGCAGCCCCACCTCTGGAGCTGCCACTGCTCCTGATCATCTGCTCTGGCCAATGTCTCTTTATTGTGCACCTGATTTTCTGTACTAACCATCCCACAACATCCTCCAGGCTTCAATTAGGCCTGCTAAAACACCGGGGAACATTATGTAGCCTTCTCTTGCATTCAGCCCTCGTTTGAATCCTTTCTACATGTCTCTGTCCTCAGTCAAAGTTGTTTCCTCTTCAATGGATGATGCCATTAGGTGGCAAAATTATGTTAATCAATCTATAGGAGTCAGGACCCTTCTATCTTAGATTACATAGAAGCTTTAAAGAACTGTAATGATACAAAAATAAAATAATATTTACTTAACTTAATCTATCTCGAGTAATTATTTTTCATGATCTACATTTATCTTTATAAAACAACAGTGTCTTCACGGGCTAACGAGTGAAAGTAACTGACGACAGGTTTAATTACACTTTTATGAATGAAATAGTACAATAAAGTGCAACCACATTCATTTGCTTAAACATTCATACTGTATGTTAATGTTTCATTTAGACGGATGCAAAAAAAAAAATTAGGTCAGCGTACCTTTAAGAAACATTCGTTATCTTATAAAACAAAAATGGAATTAAGTCCAAGTGGTCACATTTTCACTTATATCTCCAGTTTTCTTTTTGTTTGCCAAGTTGGAAAGCGAAATTTGTTAGAAGAGTGAGAAGGTGAGGAAACCTCTGCAGAAATGTTTATTTGTCTTGGGTGACAGTGGAAATAGGATAATGTATGAGAAAAGGCGATATCCATCACATTGTTGAATATTATTTTACACTGTGCAGAGTAACGGCAGGAGCAAGTGGGAGAATTGCAATTGAATGTTTATTTTTCATTAGGGAAAACTCACATAAGACCTACCGACCGTGTTCAGCTATATAGTGTGCAAATTACTATGCTTACTATAATTCATGTACCAAGAACTGCCTCAGGAAGGGGGTACTTTATACAGTTTAATGCACATAGAAATTTTAATAAAATAAAAAAAAATTCCACTTCATTTCTTTCAGTAATTTTTCTGTCATCCAAATTTTTTTATTTTTTATTTTATATTATAATATATTTTATTTTTATAATGAATTTACAAATTTTGAAAATGTGGCAGACAAACAGTGCCAGTTTCTCAATCATTCCTGGAGATAATTATATATCAGGTGCTAGAAAGGGGGAGGGGTCACAAACAAACAGCAGACAGAGAGGCGGGTGCTTCCCCCCGTGCACTAAAACTTACCTGTGACAATACCTGAACCTATCTGGTACTAGAATTTCAGAGAAATTGGTAACATGCATTTGCAAAGACATGTTTAGCTGCTGGTCGCATCAAGGCTTCTCTGATATCAGCAGTCATTACACTACATAATGGCAGTGCCCACATAGGGCCATGTGATTTGTCTACAGTAAGGTCTCATGATTAACCGCTTTCTAGCACCTGATAGATAATTATCACCAGGAATGATTGAGCAACTGCCACTGTTTGTCTGCATGTGTGAGAAGGCATTGAATGGGAGCAGCATTTGGAAGGCATGCTGTTCCTTGTAGTACTAATGGGAGATCCTGGGGTGGCTCCCGGGTAAGTTAGCCCTCTGTCTGGATGCATTTTAGTATGAGCCTTTATCATGAGGCCTTACTATAGACTAATCACATGGCCCTATGTTGGCACTCTCATTATGTAGTGTTAGGACTGCTGATATCGGAGAAGCCTTGATGCAGCCAGGAGCTAAACATGTCTTTGCAAATGCATGTGACCAATTTCTCTGAAATTCTATTATCAGATAGGTTCAGGTATTGTCACAGGTAATTTTTAGTGTGCTGTAGGGATACCAGGGTGGGAAAAGCACCCCCCCATCTACTGTTTATTTGTGACCCCTCCCCCTTTCTAGCAGCGGATATATTATTATCTCCAGGAATGATTGAGCAACTGCCACTGTTTGTGTGCATGTGTGAGAAGGCATTGAATGGGAACAGCATTTGGAAGGCATGCTGTTGCTTGTAGTGCTAATGGGAGATCCTGTGGTGGCTCCCGGGTAAGTTAGCCCTCTGTCTGGATGCATTTTAGTATGAGCCTTTATCATGAGGCCTTACTGTAAACAAGTCACATGGTCCTACGTGGGCACTGCCATTATGTAGTGTTAGGGCTGCTGATATCGGAGAAGCCTTGATGCGGTCAGGAGCTAAACATGTCTTTGCAAATGCATGTGACCAATTTCTCTGAAATTCTATTACCAGATAGGTTCAGGTATTGTCACAGGTAATTTTTAGTGTGCTGTAGGGATACCAGGGTGGGAAAAGCACCCCCCCCCCCACCCACTCATTCTGCTGTTTGTTTGTGACCCCTCTCCCTTTCTAGCATCTGATATATAATTATCTCCAGGAATGATTGAGCAACTGCCACTGTTTGTCTCTAATAGTATATGCCACCAAATCCCTTTGCATCAGTCTCCCTATGTGGTCTGCCTACACTACACTTACATGCTAAATATATGGATAGGTCTGTGGGAAGTTGGAAAAAATTGTATCTCATGGTGTCTCTGCCAGTTCAAACACTATTCAAAGTGTTTTTGCAAAGTTAAAGAGGTTGATCTCAGTTCTGCAAACAATAAACACTTCATATACACGGTCCCCACTTATCTCATTTTATTAGTTGAGTTCTACAAGATAATATTTTGGGGCTTTTCACAAAACTACGTGTATTGGTGAATCTAGTCCATGCCTAATAATACTAATGCTGGCCATACATCAGGTCGATATTGTGACTGAATACACAATATCAACGCATCGATTGACGCTCTGTGTGCACATCGTGCATGTTTTATACATGATTACGTAGCGATGCGCAGCCCCGCAGGTCGCACGTCCCATCAAATGATCATACGTGTAGCCTATATTATCCATCGTAATCGTATGCACATCGTACCATGGGCCCGAATCAGACCAGATCGCTGTTGTGCGAATTCTCAAGACGGCTGATTATCGATAAACTGCACAAACGTATGGATCGTAGAGCGCACGTGCGAGGCCAAATTGCAAACGTATCCAGTGATTTTTTTGACCTAGGTGTTTGCAAGTTGATTGACAGGAAGCGGACGTTTGGGGGTGGTAACTGACAATTTTCGGGGAGTGTCAGGAAAAACGCAGGCGTGTGACGTCAGCTCCAGCCCTCATCAGCCTGTTTCTATCGTACTGTATGAATAGGTCCTGGGCTATGCACATACTGCACAGACTGGAAAAAACATTTAATGGTGAGTGAGTTGCGAATGGATTTGCAGCTGACCGGCGTTTGAAAAGCTTTTTTCATGGTGTATGCAGACTTGCACGGGGCAGATTTTCACTCTGTCTGGGCAACGACTATCTGATCGCAAACCTCAGCAAATTCGCAGAGGAGGGATCAGGTCTGAATTAGGCCCCGGGTTTGATGCACATATGATGTATCGTACGATTATGAGTGGCATTTCCCTGGCTTTTTTTGTTTTTTGTGAGACACTACATCAATCGTTTAATTACCCATCATGTGTCCAGAGCCCCAAATCGTGCGTCCAGAGCTGCCGGTGGAATTGAAAGGAAATCATGCCTGGAATAGGATTGTATGCTGATCATCCTGGTGTATGGCCGGCAATACTCCTACTCCAACAAGGTGTATGGGTTCAACTACTTCATGTCTAGCAATACCTATTCTTCTCCAACTAGCTGTATTGTGAACCTAGTACATGCCTAGTGTTAGACGTGCCATTTTGATATTGCATTTGCAACTACTGTTCTCAACTTGTGTTTATTATACATGCAGATGTCATCAGTGTTCAGCTGCTGATAAAGTTAAGTAAAAAAGTAGGTAGTCGCGGCAGAACCGTAACTAGACATTTTGGTGTCCTCTGCCAGAAAGAGAATTGATGCCCCCCCCATATATTTAAAGTAGGGATTGGTCACGCTGAAGGCGCACGCCAGAAATATAGGGGTGTGTTCACAAAATAGTACCAATTCATATTACGCCGTACAGTAGTCACCATTATTCAAATTGCACCACACAGTAGTGTCACTTATACACATTAAACAAGATAGATCCCCTTATACACATTATGCCAGGTAGTGCCCCTGTTACACATTACATCAGGTAGAGCCCCTGTTACACATAATGCCAGGTAGCCCCCTGTTTCACATTATGCCAGGTAGAACCCCTGTTACACATTACTACAGGTAGAGACCATGTCACACAATATGCGAGGTAGAGCCCCTTATACACATTATGCCAGGTACAGTCCCTGTTACACATTGCACCAGGTAGAGCCCCTGTGACACGTTATACCAGGTAGAGCTCCTGTTACACATTACACCATGTAGAGCCCGTTACATATTATGCCAGGTATAGCCCCTGTTACATATTATGCCAGGTATAGCCCCTGTTACATATTATGTCAGATAGAGACCCTGTTACACATTACGCCAGGTAGAGCCCGTTACACATTATGCCACTTAGAGCAGCCTATTATACATTACACCAGGTAGAGCCTGCTTTACACATTACACCAAGTAGAGCCCCTGTTAAACAATATGCCAGGTGGAGCCCCTTTTACCCATGTATGTGCATGTGCGTTTGTATGTATGCTGTATATGTTGTGTGTGCATGAGCAAGCTAGGTTACACTTACGTTTGGCTTCAGAGCAGCTGCATCCAACTTCTCCCACCCATGGCTCATGGCACTGTGGGTGGGCTGGGAGAGGCGTCATGATGCTGAGGACACATATACCCCTTTTACATCTCCAATGCCGGATCCCACCCGAGAATTGGAAATGGGTCCTTCCCGGGTGGGATCCGGCATTGGAGCTTCTCTGCTGGCTTCTTGACCCGGCAATATGCTGGGTCGGTTGCCGTAGCAGCAGGGGGCAGAGCCGGCAGTGGTGGTGGAGGCAGAGCTGGGATATGAGCTTATCTCCACGCCGCCTCTCCCTTTGTAGTGAACGGGTCCCGGGTCGCATCGACCCGGGAATCCGTTTACGCTGCCACTAACCCGGTATTCAACCCGGGAATAACCCTTATTATTACCCGGGTTGAATTACCGGATCAAGTGACCTGGGAATTCTCCAAGGCCCCTTCCACATCACACACACTGACCCATGTTGACCCAGTAATATGCCGGGTCGATACCGAGTTATTTTTGCGAAGTGAAAGGGGTAAGAAGGGGAAACTGGGATGGGTGGAGCTTGATGAGAGACAGGAAGCTGCAGTGCTACCCAGCAACCTATGTGAAAAGTAGACGGGCGCTGCTGCTAGAAAGCAGCGAGTGGAAGGACAATACTAGTGTGGCAGCAGTGGCGTGGCTGTGAGGGAGTTGCCGGTAGTCCCGTGCCCACAGTGCTGCACCAATGGCACAGAGCTAGCTATAGCCCTGAGCAGGGGCGGATTGGCCCTAGGGATCACCAGGAAGTTTCCTGGTAGGCTGACTTGCATGTGGTGCCTGTTTTATATGTTGTCAAGTGGCCCCACCCTCCACATAATAGGCAGCCCACTGCATTCAGTACACTGTATTGTCCCCATTCATTCTGTTATGTAATCTCTTCAGTACAGCAACTCTGCCATCCAGTGATGCTGCCTTGGCTACATGGTATGTTATACCTCTTGTACTGCCCATGTTGGGTCACTTCTACAAAATTTTACAGGGTCATATTTAGTTCCCAATCTGCCCACGGTCTCAGACCCAACTGCAGCAAAAGACACAATGAAGGATGCAATTGCGTACAATCAGGCCCTATGAGGATGGATTCTGTTCCCCTTAACAGACCCCACATCCTCATTAGACCACACCCCCATTAGGGCTGGTGCCATAAATTTCACAGGCCCTGAGCTAGGGGAGGAGAGTTTTGACCAGGAAGAAAAGGAAAAGGAGAGGCTGCGCTCCAGGAGGAAAGAGCAATTGATTACACTAAATGTGTCAAATTTAAAACAGTTTGTTAAAAACAGGCTCTGATATAGAAGAAGGTATTCCTTCTTTCCTCTCCTCCATGTTGAAAGCAGCATGTTCAATTTTGCAGCATGTGTTTGATCCTGTTTATATGTAAATAAAAAGTTCCTGTTTGATTAAACTTTCTGCTGCCCCTATATAGTGTATCTGCTAACATTTAGGAATACCTGTCCTTCTCTAACTAGCTGTAATGGTGATCCTTCTCACTAGGTGTATGTATTGATGATACTACTCCATGCACAGGAATACCTACTCCTATTCCAACTAGGGGTCTAATTCAGACCTGATCATAGATGTGCTAAATTTAGCACATAAATCCACGATCAGTCACACTGACATGCGGGGGAAGGCCCAGCACAGGGCTAGCCCGCCCCACATGTCAGGCCCGTCGCACAAGTACAAAAGCATCGCACAGCGGCAATGCTTTTGTACTTCACAAGTAGCTCCCAGCCAGAAAAGCTCCTCCATGCGCAGTTCAAACACACAAAACTGACCAGGTCTGAATCAGCCCCTAGGTGTATTGGTGAAATCACTCCATGCTCAGAAGGGGATCCGGTCTGAAGATCGACAGTATCTAGGTCGACAATGTTTAGGTCGACCACTATAGGTCGACAGTCACTAGGTCGACATGGATGGAAGGTCGACAGGGTTCCTAGGTCGACATGTGCTAGGTCGACAGGTCTAAAGGTCGACATGAGTTTTTCAATTTTTTTTTCTTTTTTTGAATTTTTTCATACTTAACGATCCACGTGGACTACGATTGGAACGGTAAAGTGTGCAGAGCAAAGCGGTAGCGGAGCGAAGGCACCATGCGAGGGGACGCGGTGCACTAATTTGGGATCCCGGTCACTCTAAGAAGAAAACGACACCAAAAAAAAAAAAAAAATCCTCATGTCGACCTTTAGACCTGTCGACATAGCACATGTTGACCTAGAAACCCTGTCGACCTTCCATCCATGTCGACCTAGTGACTGTCGACCTATAGTGGTCGACCTAAACATTGTCGACCTAGATACTGTCGATTTGATGAACCACACCCGCTCAGAAGTACCTCTCCTACTCCAACTAAGGGGTTGATTCAGACCTGATCGTAGATGTGCTAAATTTACCACATCTACGATCAGCTTCCCTGACATGCAGGGGTACGCCCAGCAGAGGGCTAGTCCACCCCGCATGTCAGTCCCTGCCCCGTCGCACAAATCCTTGCCCCGTCGCACAGGAGTAGCTCCCAGCCAGCGCAGCTCCTGCACGCTGGCAGGCAGCTACTTGTCGCTGTGAGGGTCGCAGCGGCTGCGTGTGATGTCACACAGCTGCCACGGCCTGCCCCCCCCCCAACGATCCGGGCACACCTGCGTTGCACGGACTGCGCCCCATAAACGGCGGCCCCAGTCATGCCTGCGTTTTTATCTGGCACGCCTGCATTTTTCCGCTCACTCCCTGAAAACAGTCCGTTGACACCCAGAAATGCCCTCTTCCTGTCAATCACTCTGTGGCCAGCAGTGCGATTGAAAAGCTTCGCTAGATCTTGTGTGAAACTACATCGTTCGTTGTAATAGTACGACGTGCATGCGTATTGCGTGGAATACGCATACGCAGAAGTTCCGTTTTTTTGCCTGATCGCTGCGCTGCGACCAAAATCTGCTAGCGAACAACTCGGAATGACCCCCAATATAGGGAACATTCATGCAATTTTAAAGTGTGCACAGATCAAGAGCGCACATAAGAGATCCAGGTATCTGCATTAAGCTCGCTTTTCCAGAAAGGTAAACTTGCAGACGGGTGGCCGCCATTACATGCTGCTGCGTTTGCTTTTGCATGCAAATCAGAATCTGTCTCTAAATGCTAGAAATTCAAGGTACAGCTTAACAAGACATTGCACACCCATCCCCTGCAAATATAGGGGGTGATTCAGACCTGATAGCTGCTGTGGGTTTTCGCACACAGCGAAACTGTACTAACTGCGCGTGCGTATGCACCGCAATGCACAAGCGCGTCAGACAGCAACAAAGGGCATCACCGGTCAGCGACAGGATGGTGCGAAAAATCCGATCGCACGGGCATTCGTAAGGTGATTAACAGGAAGAGGCCGTTTATGGGTGGTAACTGACTGTTTATTGGGAGTGTCCGTAAAAACGCAGGCGTGTCCAAGTGCTTTCTGGGAGGGTGTCTGTCATCAGCTCCAGTCCCTATCAGCCTGTTGTGACCGTACTGAAGGAGTAACTCTTGGGCTGCGCAAAGACTGCACACACAAAATTGTAGCAGCTCGGCGTACACATAGGATCGCACACTTACACGGCAAATTTACACTCCCCCTGGGGGCGGCGACTATCTGAACGCAGGACAGCAAAGTTAGCAGCCCAGGGTCAGGTCTGAATCACCCACATAATCTACACAACGTCTATGAACCTCACATTCATTTAAAATGCTTCATAACTACTCCTCTATGTAACACATAAAGTTTACCATCTAAAACTCTTTTATTTATTTTTTATTGTCTCAAACATCTGTAACTGCCGCATACTTGGGGCGCATAATAGTTTTATAGCCCAATCATCAAAAACTTTAATTTTATTGCAAATTAATAGCCACACTGGCCTGAAACTCCATTAAGGGGCGGCCAGGAGATAAGCCTGCTACACCACAATGCCATGTATAATTGCTGCTTAATTATGCAGAATTAACAAATGGCAGACGCTCCAGTTGTATTACTTGAGCAGGGCTCTTTGCCAAGACAGCATACTGGCGTAAATGGCAGCCGCAATCCAATTTTGTTATCTGACACCTCTGAGCACTACCCCTGGCTGCTGTCTCCTCCATCTGTGGTGCCAAAAACATTTAGCAGAATAGGAAAAGCTGTTGATTTGTTAAACCAAGGCACATTTTGGTAATTGACATAAGTGACCGCAAAAAAGTAATAGATTAGCAAAAAGTGCCCTCAAATATATAGTAACAGGGTAGTACAAAAAGCTCATGCAAGATTATGTTACTGCGGTTTGGGCCTTCAATTCCCGATGTTCTTAGATGCTTGTTTAATTAAGTGACAATATCAAAGATTATATCAAATATCAAAGATGACAATATCAGATTTAATGTCCCAACGACCCTTTGTTTCCAATTTCCATGTTCTGCCCTTACATTTTCCTTTGTTGACACCAATTTCTTTGTTGAACATATATATATATATATATATATATATGTTTAACAAACAAATATATATAGTGTATATATATCTAGGGGTCATGTTCTATATGCTGGCGATCAAAATACTGACGCAGCATCCTGATGGTGAGAATCCTGATAGTGGCAAGGTAACTATACTTACCTTTCCCGAATGCCCCCCTAACCCTATCCCTCCCTTTCCGCAGCCTAAACCTAACCCTTCCCCCCGGCAGTCTAACCCTAAAATTCCTTAATGGTGCCTAAACCCATTCCACCTCCCCTTCCCGCAGACTGAACCTAACTCTCCACCGCCCGCAGCATAACTCTAACCCTCCCCGGGGGAGCCTAAAACTAACCACCCTCCCCGCAGCCTAAACCTAACTCCCCCTACCCACAGCCTAGCCCTAACCCTCCACCCACAGCCTAAACCTAACCTCTTTCCCTCCCCCCTGCCCCGCATGGCTTACCTCTCCGGCGGCCCGGCAAACACTGGTTCGGGATCCCGGTAGTTGGGTTTTCCAGTGCCTGGATTTTGATCCTAGTCGGGATCCCCTACATATCTATAACTCAGCAGTGGATCTTGCTATGGGCAAGCAGGATTTTTGCCCGGGGCGCCGCCTTCCGGTGGGCGCCGCCACCGTTGCAAGATCCGCTACTGGTGCCGCCCGGTGCTGTGTAGATGCTTGGTGCTGTGTGGTGCGTGATGAAGTAATCGCGCACCGCACTGTATTGTGGGAGCGGCACATAGACGCTAGAGGTCATAATTGACCTCTAGTGTCTATGCGGTGCTATGGGAGAGACGTCATGACGTTTCTCCCATAGATCCGAGGAGCGGCGCTGGCGGCCGGAGACGGAGGGCAGCAGCGGTCGTGAAGCAGGAGCAGGTATTGTAAGTATTATTATTTTTTTTTTTTTGGTAAACGGCGCAACTAGGGGGCACAACTCTACAGGAGGCACAGTACTGGGGGCAATACTACTGGGGGCACAGTAATGGGGGCAATACTACTGTGGGCGCAGCTACAGGGGGCATAACTGACCACGCCCCTTCTCCATGAAGCCACGCCCATATTTTTCCGGCTGGCGCGCCGCTAGATCCGGCCCTGCTATCTCTCTCTCTTTCTCTCTCTCTCTAAGTTTATATATCTTGTAGATGTGTAAGAGCAGACAGTGTTTCTTGCAATACTTTTAAGATATATGTGGTTGATTGGAAAATGTTGAAAGTACGAAATCAATCACAGTGAAGGACAGAACAAGAATCACAATAGTCTAGCTGAGCGTGTTTTAATAACACAGAGAAAAGCCAAGAAGACATTTAAATACTGTAAATCAAGCACTATGCATCCATTAATCAAAGCCATCTATAACGGGAAACAGGAGAAAGGAGAATTCCAGCTATGAGGAAAGACTGCAGTATTCTTTCTGATATAGTAACCTGGAATAGGTATGTAACAACTCCAAAGATGTTATTATCATATTTATTTCATTATTGTGACTCTTTAAAATATGAAAAGTGTAAATTAATAGTATAGATCTACAGTTTTTATTAATACATATATTAGTAAATAGTTACCCATACTATTATTATTATTATTATGATTATGATTATTATTATTATTATTATCCTTTATTTATATTGTGCCACAAGGGATCCGCAGCGCCCATTACACAGTGCATAATCAAATGAGCAAACAAGAAAACAGCACTTACAGTTCAAGATAATATAGGACAGGTATAGAAAACCCGGGGTTAGGTGCCATGAAAGGGAGTATGGAATATAAGATGTGTAAGTAAGAAAAGGAAAGGCACATGAGGAAAGAAGTCCCTGCTCTTGTGAGCTTACAATCTAAAAGGTGAGGGGCTAACAGACCGGGGTGACACAGAAGGGGTAGACAGTGAGCATAGACAAGAGGGTTAGGAGGAGAGTTGGCTGGGTTTGGTGAAGAAGTGTGTCTTGAGAGCCCGTTTGAAGTTTTGTAGAGAGATGGAGAGTCGGATGGGGAGAGGTAGAGCCAGTGTCGGACTGGAGCATGAAGGGCCCACCGGGGGTATGCAGTGGTAGGGGCCCATGCTTAGAGGTGTGGCCAGCCTCCAAAGGGGGTGTGGCCAGCCACCACAGAGGTTTGGCTACCCATTAGAGAGTACCTGGTCTGGACTACTTGACTGATTGAATTTATATTGAATTAATGCTAGTGCATGCATGATAATGTGCCAGATTTATGACAGCAATGCACTGTAGAGAATACATCTTAGTCCTGTGCAGTATAAGGTAACATGTATAATATATAATTCAAGTGCACAGTCTATAACCTGTTCCCTAGAGGAGGAAGGCCCCCCAGGCAGTGGGGCCTACCGGCGGTTTCTCCTGTACCCCTGTGGGCCAGTCCTACCCTGGGTAGAGCATTCCAGAGATAGGCAGCAGCACGTGCAACATCTTGTAGGTGGGAGTGGGAGGAGGAAATCCGTAGGCAGGAGAGACTGCGTGCATTAGCAGAGCGAAGAGGACGGGTGGTAATGTAAAGAGAGATAAGGTCAGAGATGTAAGAGGGAGTAGAGTGGGTGAGGGCTTTGTAGGTGAGTGTGAGAAGCTTGAATTGGATTCTGAATGGGAAGGGTAGCCAGTGAAGGTCCTGCAAGAGAGAGGGGATGTGGATGTAGTACGTTTGGTGAGGAAGATGAGCCGGGCAGCAGCACTGAGGATAGATTGAAGTGGAGAGAGGCATATTTGAGGGAGGCCAGATAGGAGGAGATTGCAGTAGTCCAATCTGGAGAAGACCAGTGAGTGGATGAGGGTCTTAGTAGCATCCTTGGTGAGAGGTACTGAATGTGTGGTTTGAAGGAGAGGGAGGAGTCAAGGATTACTCCAAGACATCGCACTTGGGGCTAGAGGAGATAGTTGTGCCATCAATGGATAATGAGATTGCGGGAGGTGAGGTTATGCGGAGGCTCAGTCTTAGACATGTTAAGTTTAAGAAAGCGCTGGGACATCCAGGAGGAGATAGCAGAGAGACAGTTGGAGATACGAGTGAGGAGAGCAGGGGAGAGGTCAGGGGAGGGAAAGGTAGATTTGAGTATCGTCAGCGTAGAGATGATATTTTTAGTCAAAAGAGCTAATGAGCTCACCTAATGAGGATGTGTAAAGAGAGAAAAGGAGAGGCCCAAGAACAGAACTTTGGGGGACACCTACTGGTAGAGGAAGTGGGGGGGAGGTGGGGTCATGAGAGGAGACAGAGAAGGAACGGTCAGAAAGGTAGGAGGACAGCCAGGAGAGAGCAGTATCCCGCAAACCAAGGGAGAAAAGGATTTGCAGGAGGAGAGGGTGGTCTACAGTGTCAAAAGCAAAATACAAGATGTATGTTATAGAAATGCTCAGTAAAACATACAGATGAAATTAATATGTACATCAAGAACTCCTATTATTCTGCTTCTATGTATTTATCAGTTTTATTTGAACATTCTGCTGTGACTATTACAATGTTCAGTTAATCGATGCATCCTCTCTAAGGCCACACTGACTTATCCACAGTATTGTCCCATATGTAGCATTAGAATTTTCATAGGGGGGTAATTCAGATCTGATCGCTGGGCTGCTAATTTTGCTGTCCTGTGATCTGATAGTCGCCACCCAAGGGGAGTGTAAATTTGCCCGTGCAAATTTGCGATCCCATGTGTACGCCGTGCTACAAATCTCCCTCAGTCAGCAGACAGCTGCAAATCCGTTCTCACCTCATTCACCATCGAATGGTTTTACCAGTGTGTGTAGTGTGTGCGCAGCCCAGGACTTACTCCTACAGTGCGATACAAACAGGCTGATCGGGGCCGGAGCTGACGTCACACACCCTCCCTGAAAATGTTTGGGTTAGTTTTTTTTGTTGTCAGGCGACAATGAACCTACCGGTATATTTTGGATTGTGGGAGGAAACCGGAGTACCCGGAGGAAACCCACACAAGCATGGGGAGAATATACAAACTCCACACAGTTAGGGCCATGGTGGGAATTGTACTGATGACCTCAGTGCTGTGAGACAGTAATGCTAACCATTACACCGTACTGCACTAAACCCAAGTCATTGCCTTCCCAATTATTTTAGCAGTGCTCCTCAGAGTGACATTAGGATGACGTGCTCAGTGATCATGTATGTGAAGATATTGTGCAGCTGTAATTATCTGCTTCTCATCAACATGTTTTTTAGAACATTTTGCTGAAAAAAGGGGCC
The DNA here is from genome assembly GCF_028390025.1 of Pseudophryne corroboree. Taxonomy (NCBI): domain Eukaryota; kingdom Metazoa; phylum Chordata; class Amphibia; order Anura; family Myobatrachidae; genus Pseudophryne; species Pseudophryne corroboree. Next base: position 957,062,604 of record NC_086445.1, on the reverse strand, counting down.
TTATTCAGGTGTGTTAGCAAACCACAAAAGCAGACTTATAATGGGAAAAACCATGCTGCACCGCATGTGGGGCAGATGTAACATGTGCAGAGAGAGCTAGATTTGTACCCAGTTCCCAGAAATCAGCTACAGCTTGTGGGCATGATGGCCATGTTCCTTGCTGCTAAATATGAAGAGATTTACGCACGGAGACTTCACCTCTGAGACAGACCACACATACACAAAGGCTCAAATAAGGGATATGGAAATGAAGATCCTCCGTGTCCTGAAGTTTGCGATTGGCAGGCCTCATCTCCTAGCCTTTGTCAGGACTCAGGAGTGCTTCCAAAATTGGAGGGCTCACTGCAGAGCAGCACGGTTTGGCAGAGTATGTGATGGAACTGGTCATAGTTGACTATGAGATGGAGCATTTTACACCTTCCAAAATTGCAGCTGCAGCTTCCTGCTTGTCACTCAAATTCTTCAATGCTGGTGAATGGCCTCCAACACTGCAGCATTATTATTATTATTACTATTATTCTTTATTTATATGGTGCCACAAGGGATCTGCAGCTCCCATTACACAATACATAATCAAATGAGCAAACAAGAAAATAGCACTTATAGTTCAAGACAATATAGGAGAGTTATAGAAAACTCGGGGTTAGGTGCCATCAAACACCGCAGCATTGCACAGCTTAGGGCCTAATATAGACCTGATCATAGATGTGTGAAAAAACGCACATCTACGATCAAAATCTCTGACATGCAGGTAGATGCCTAGCACAGGGCAAGTCTGCCCACATGCTGGGTCAACCCTCTGCAGACATGTGAAAGCATCGCACAACGGCGATGCTTTCGCACCTGCCAAGTAGCTCTCTGCCTATGCAGCCTAGCTGTGAAGGCAAGACGGCTACCTGCCACGTTTAGGGTAGCAGCGACTGCGTGTGACATCACGCAACTGCCGCGGCCCACCCCGCGAACTGTCCGGACTTGCCTGCGTTGTCGAGACCGCACCCCCCAAACGCTGCCAACGACAATCAGGCAGAGGCAATTGCACAAGTGAGACATTGTTGCATCTCACTGTGTGCACACGCGCAGTGCGGCTGCTGAGCGTGCGCGCACATCACTTGGCTTCAGTCTGCGTAGTATGAATTAGGCCCTTGGGGGGTAATTCAGACCTGATCGCTAGCAGGCGATTTTTGTACTGCTGCGATCAGATAGTCACTGCCTACAGGGGGAGTGTACTTTCGCTGTGCAAGTGTGCGAACGCATGTGTAGCAGAGCTGTACAAACAGATTTTGTGCAGTTCCTGAGTAGCCCAGAACTTACATATCCACTGCGATCACCTCAGCCTATTCGGGACCGGAATTGACGTCAGACACCCGCCCTGCAAACGTCTGGACACGCCTGCGTTTTTCCAAACACTCCCAGAAAACTGTCAGTTGACACCCACAAACCCATCGCTGAGCGACGATCTGCTTTGCTCCTGTGCAATGCGCCTGCGCATTGCGGTGCATACGCATGCGCAGTTTAGACCTGATTGCCCGCTGTGCGAAAACGCAGCCTAGCGATCAGGTCTGAATTTAGGCCCTTAGTCTGAAGACATGCTAATCCCAGTCATGCAACAGATGGCTAAGAATGTTGTGAACAAAGGACTCTCCGAACACATGACGATGAAGAACAAGCATGCAAGAAGTGAACAGATGAACATCAGCATTATATCACAGATGAAGACAGACATCATTGTGTAGATGACCTTGGCTGTTATTTCACAGAGGAACTGATAAACTTGAACAGAAAGGAAAGCTGGGGATTAGGGCTACTGGTGACACCCCCCAAAAAACAACGACCCTGGGGAGCCACCTTATAGGTGTGTTGGAACTGGAAGGGCTGCTGAGCTGCTAATTATTTTTTAAATGTTGACAGATACATCCAACTCTGAGATAACTTAAAAACTTGAAAAATAAAACCCAAACAACACCGGGTCCAACACTGAATGATGGCCTAAATGGCAATGACTACATTGGCATGGTCATACATCAGTTTGGAAGACCCATAGTATTTGGTTTAATGGAAGAAATAATAAGTTCAATGAACAATTGTGCAGAAATGACAAAAAAGATAAAGGAAAGAAACGCTCTTTTGTTATTTGTTTTCTTCTTATAGCCAAATGTATACATACTGAATGTTCATTAGATCTGTTAATGTCAGGATCACAAGGAGAATGCAGATGTTTATCTCCAGACTACATAACAATATACTAATTATAAAGCAGAATGTCATTACTATATAATACAACCATGATGCTGAAATTACCAATAGGTTATAGAATATGTATTTCTGGACTGCAGGAATAACAGTGCAACATTTGAGGCCCATACTGTATGACTTACTTGAGGGACATTTATAGAAATAATTAAGTGAAAAAATAAAATATTATTAAATCCTCCATGTTGAAGGAGGAGTACGCTACTGTGCAGACTCCATGTGGCTACTCCTCCAGGGAAGTTTCATTCCCTGTACCAAGATGGCCACTGAGGCTACTACTGAGCATGTGCAGAGCCATCTTGGGACTGATGTGTACTGTACAGCAGTGACGTGCGGTGGGATCACAGGTTGGGGAGGCACTGGCAGCTAACAAGCCCCCCCCCCCGGAAAAAAAAAAGTGTGGTCCCCCAACACACCAGTAAAACCAGCACTAGGCAGAACCAGCCAGGGGGAGTAATGCCATAGCAGGGGAGACACTCAGTGTGGGGTCCCCCTGCCATAACATTAATCTGCCCCCCAGCCAGTCAGCCCAGGGTTGGAATTCCTCGGAAAGTGGGAACCCCAAAAAATAAAAATGGGGTCCCCCCTCCCGAGCAATAACCAGCACTGGGCTGATAGCCCAGTGCTATGCCCCGCACCCCTGGTGGCGGTGGGTGCGGGGTTCATTGTGTGTTAATATTGTTCTTTACAAGTGGCCTACAGGTCCCAGCAAGCCTGCCCCAGCATGCTGGCACTTGGAGAACCACAAGTGCCAGCATGCCCGGACATAAAGGGCCTGCTGGCACCTGTAGTCCACCTGCAAAGAATAGTAATATTGTTCTTTACAGGTAGCCTACAGGTCCCAGCAAGCCTGCCCCAGCATGCTGGCACTTGGAGAACCACAAGTGCCAGCATGCCCGGACATAAAGGGCCCGCTGGCACCTATAGTCCACCTGTAAAGAAAATATTAAAATAAAACGCCACACGTCTTGAAAAGAAGCTTTATTTAACTGGGTCTTCACCTGGGGGCGGCGGCCGTTAAGCTCTTTTGCGTGGCCGCCGCCTTCCCAGGGCTTCCGGCGTCTTCACCTGGGGGGCGCCACCCCCCCAGGGCTTCCAGCGTCTTCACCTGGTGGGCGGCGGCTGCTAAGCTCTTTAGCATAGCCGCCGCCCAGCCAGGACTTCCAGCCGTCTTCTTTCTTCAGGAGCTCTTCACAGCTCCTCCTCCGCCGTCGGACTGACTCTCCTCCGCCTCGCGCTGACTTATATAAGTCAGCCGGAGGGGGCGGGGCGATGACGCGGCGAGCCGTGATTGGCTCGCGGCGGCCATCTTGAATTTCAAAAATGACGCTGAGGCGCCATTTTTGAAACTGGAACCGCTCCGCTGCCAAACTCTGCAGATAAAGGTAATTTTCCGCCGCCGCAACCCGCCGCCTGCTCCACCGCCGCCCGCACCACCGCCGCCGCATCCCGCCGCCCGCACAATCGCCGCATTCAGCCGCCCGCACAGTGATTGACAGCGGATCCAGTGACGGATCCGCTGGCCAATCACTGTAGCCTCACTGACAGGGACGTGCTTTCATAGGTTGAAAGCACGTCCCTGTAGGAAAGCGGCACCACTAATGGTGCCGCTTTCCCATACATTTTCAATGGGCTTTTACAGCCCATGGCTAGTCCCCGCCCGTGTCCGCCCCCCGCTCCCCATATTATCCCCAGAGATAACGGGAGGCACCACGATCGGTGCCTCCCAAACACATAAGGAGGGGAGCAATGATCAGAATAATATTAAGAAGATACATATGACACAGAATATGTGTCATATGCATCTTCTTTGTATTATCTTAATCATTAATGACAGGGGAGGCACTGCCTCCCCTGCCTCCCCTGACTGCACGTCCCTGCTGTACAGTAGGAGACAGTAGCTCCAGTGAAATCTGCGATTACCTGCAGTTACAGAAGCATTTCCAGTATCCTGCACCACTACGCACTACCTACATACACTCACTGGCTGGTGAGCTGTTTGACAACCTACTCTGCTCAAGCTCTGCTTTATCTACCAGTGTGTTTAACAGTGAGTACAGCTGTACTTGCTTAATCTTAATAAAACTACTCCATTAATTAAGTAACTGGGCTGTTCAAAGTTGTATGACAACTGCTAGTGTGTACAGGAACTCAGTGGCGCCAAGAGGGGTGGTAGGTGGGTATTAATTACCCAGGATTCTTGGTGGGGCCTGGTGGGGGCTCGTGTCCAACCATAACATGTCAGCCGGCAGCCACAGCCTCTTTGTCCAGCCCAGCACACGTTGCTGTGTACCCAACTGCAGGTCCGTGCCGCTTTGCGATACATAAAAAGTATCTCCCACCCTTACTTTGTAAAAGAGGGAGTGGCCACACTGGCACAATTAGGCCACATCCCATTTTATTACCAGTGCCCTGGAATAATATTTTCCAACACTCCAACTAGCACAAGCCTTGGAGAGAGATAAAGTGGAGAAGCTACCCAAAGCAACCAGACTGGTGTCAGACAAATGCCACAATAACACCAGTCTTCCAATTAGAGACACAGCTGACTTGCTACTAATGTGCTGCTACTGCAGATAAGATCTGCCCATTTTGGGAAAGCCTCTCCCCTTTTTGCAACTCTGCTGAGCATTATTTTTGCAAATTAGAATTCTTGTTGCAAATCAGCCTTGTACAGTTGATGGACGTCTGTGTGTTTTGCAAATGAGTTTGAGGTCAACACCTAATCGCTGCACCTGTGCGTCCTCTTATTTTCATAATTTAAAAATTAGTTTTTTTACACAACATTCTTTTTTTCCAGATGACTGTTTTCTTTCTAATAATATTTTGCAAGGATGTTTTAAGCAGTCAGCTGGCTGTGTTTTAGCATGAATACATTTACCTTTCCCATTATGCCTTATCTTCTGCAGTATGTCTATTTGCCAACTTGATTGCCTAGCAGACATTATTTCCTGTTTGACTAAACAGTGATAATTATCTTCAGATGTCCTGTGGTATTTCAGCATTTATCAAGGTTCTTCACAATCTGCAGTCAGGCTGCCAACCAGGGATATTTGTCTTTACCAACTGCAGTGCCTGGGAAAGTTATTTTTCTTATATTATAGGATTACACATTCCTGAATGTCACTGTGTGCGCCGTTCTCAGGCCCTTTACACGGGCAGCAGATAATAACGAACAAATAAACACAATCTAAATATACAGCGTAAACATGTATAGGAATTTTTTTTTACTGGCATTATAAATATGATATATAAAGGGACTAGGTCTCACCGACAACATATATTTCTAGCATATATTAATTGTTTATATGTAGATAGGTGTGGGTTGGTTCTCCAGAAATCCAAAGCCACTCAAATTTAGTGGATCTGAACTCAACTAAAACCCTGGTCCGGATCTCCCAATTAGAGCCGATTTGATAGAATTATGGTTCGACTCTCACCGCGGTTCAGAATTCAGATTTTAAATCTAAATTTCGGGTTTTGGAATGTGAAAATTACATAATTTTTGCTGGTTTTATCGATTTTTGTATTTGATTTTTATCAATAAGTATCGCTTTTTTTAAATTGATTTTAAACCAAACCGAAATGCGAACCAAAATACTTGAGGATGTTTTGTCCAAAACACGATGATTAATCAGAACCAAAATCAAAACATGGGGGTCCGCCGCACATATCTAATTAATTGGTGAGTACTTCCAAGACAAGAACTCTTGGTCCGAATGGTGCAGTACTCAGGAAAGAACTCTCCAATTTTTATGCCAAAATTCAAATGCGCCAATGTGTATGATAAGCAAAGAGGATTGAACCCACAGCACTCACAAAACCTCTGTTCATAAGTCATGTTCCAGTTCTACTCATAAGTAAAAACAAAACAGTGAGAGCACCACTGAATTGCAGTAGATAAAAAGTCTAACACACTAAATTAACCAAAAATTTATTTTGCAGTGGTTTTCTTTGTATTTTCATTAGTTATATGCAGGAACGCCTAGAAGGGGGGAAGTGGGTGGGGTAAAACAAAGTATCGGGGCCAGAACGACCTCCCAGGACACTGCCTAAACAGTATGTCCAACATGTTTTCAAGTAGGCATTCATGTGCTTAGCCGCACTCCTTGTCCGACTCTTTTAAAATGCCCGCAGAGCCACTATTTTGACCTACAAATCTATTTATTTGCCTGTAAACATAAGCTTGTACATTTTTGTAAGTGACTGGGCATTTAGAAATTGGTTATCACTTTGGCTGTATTTTTTTTTTACCATTTCTGGTTAACGTCTGAGTGATGGATCCTAATGTTCATCTGAATTGCTAAGCATTTTAAAGTTGGATGTGTGTGTATTTGTGTACTGTGCCACCAGAAGTAAGTGTACACATGCTTGTATGTAGACTTTTGCTTAGCACTGGCTTGTGTGCCATTATGCCTGCAGTTTACTATAGGTGGTATGCGGTTAATATACCGTCTGTCCGGATCCCGGCGTTCAGGATCCTGATGCTGGAATCCCAACAGGCGGCTATATGCCGGCGGTCGGAATACCGACCGCTGCCTTGTATTCCCACTCGAAAGATCTGCAGTAATGGCTTTTATGAGATGCATCACACGCGTGTGTAGGGGGACTTGTGCAATAAGAAGCACGGATGATGACGCCTGTTAGCACCACTAGCCAGCTTCTTCTGATTGGCTGATGTCATATTAAGGGGCAGATTTATTTTTAGTATCCAGATCAGAGCCGGCCTTAGGCATAGGCAAACTAGGCAAATGCCTAGGGCATTTGGTATACTTAGGGGCACCAGCAGCTTCTGCTGATTAAAATGATATGCGGCATGCCTATATTCTGTGTGTGACTGCGGCTGTATCTGCATACGAAATGCTTCGTTGCAGTGTATTCCTGTAACTCACTGTAATGTAGCATTTTGTATGCAGATACAGCCGCAGTCGCACACAGAATATAGGCATGCTGCATATAATTTTAATCAGCAGAAGCTGCTTGTGCATCCTAGCCACATAGTAATGCAAATAAGATGCATTTTCATAAAGAAAAGGCGTCCCAACGTTAGTAGAGCTGGCAGCTGACTCATGCCAGGCATCTCCTGCAGAACTAGCGGCGGTGCTAGGGGGCACCAGCCAAAATCTTGCCTAGGGTATCATATTGGTTAGGGCCGGCTCTGATCCAGATCACATTTCCCATACTTATAATGGGAAATGTGATCTGGCCGAATTTACTAAAAAAATAAAAAAAAATACAAAACACAGCAGTGAGTCCTATTATAATAACACTATCTTCAGATAGCGTTATCAGAGGGCTCACTGCGAATTTTGTACCCCTGCACATCTCTCTCTGCCTGCTGACAGAGAAAGCTGTGCAGGGACATGGCCAGTGTGTTCAACTATGTGTGTCCGATGGACACACAAGATGATCACTGTGAAAAAAAAAATACTTACATACACCAAGGATCCGGTGATTGGTGCTGCGGTGAGGGCTGCCTTTCATCCAGTCCTCCTGTGCCGCGTGACTCCCAGTGCAGTAAAGTGGAAGAGGATCCAATAACCATCAGCCTTCCCAGAGCACCAATCTCTGATCCCTGGGTGTACTGTATGAGTAGTGGTGATTGGGTCGTGGCGAGCGGCGAGGTGTTTAGTTGCAACGGGTGGTGCCACGCGGTAGTGGTAGCAGCGGCGGTACGTGCGCAGCACATACATCGGTATGTTTTTAAAAAAATACCCCGATAAGGCAGCGTAGTGCATTCGCATGAGCAAGCTCTGTCCCTGCATGCGATAATTGATACATCCATGCGGCATTCAATAATCCCATTGTGGATTGGTCAGATTTTATTTCATCACATCCGCATCTTCAGACCCGGATGGTGATAAATCGGTCTTAACATGGTGACTGTATTATTTGAAGATGTGAAAATCTATTTACATGACTTAAAATACATTTCCATCTGAACTGCAGTAGATTCCCTTTTCATTTCTAATGTGGTAATCAGCATATGCGCAGTAATTGTGTTTCATATTTAAAATATAATTTTTACGTTTACTAATAACAGAATTTTCTGTTGTGTATACTGTATGACACTTGATAACATTATTATACTGTGTACAAATAGGGTAATGTGACTTTAGCATTTACTACTAACCCTGTCTCCTTGTTCTCTGTATGCTATTGTGAGATGTACAGGTGTGTCATTGTACACCAAACCTCAATATACCATGCTGTCCAAGACGTACGGCACCAGTGAGCAGTGCTGAACGGCAGAGGCGTCACCAGAGCCGGCCCTAACCAATATGATGCCCTAGGCAAGATTTTGGCTGGTGCCCCCTAGCACCACCGCTAGTTCCACCTCTGACCCTGTACCTTTTTCCCACTACCATCACCCCTCACCCACAGCTGTCCTCATTTTGGTGTACCTACTCCCTATATTTTAAATATGAACATTGCTCACATTAAGCGCAGAGCCCATAAAGGGGCATGTTCTTGCTGGGGAGGGGCATGGCCACACAATAGTACCCCCAATTCAAATTAGGCCACACAGCTGTACAACTTTATTCACATTTTATCATATGATAGTGTCACTTATTCATGTTACATCACACAGTTGTACCACTTTACCTTATATACGTTACTCCTCACAGTAGAGCTCCTAATTCACATTACACCACACTGAGTTGCTCCTTATTCACATTACACCACACCCTATTGCTCTTTATTCACATAACACCACACAGTAATGCCCTTTCTATACGTTACGCTACACAATAGAGCACCTTATACACATAATGCCACACATTAGTAATGCCTTTATGCACATAATACCTCACAGTAATGCCCCTTACACATATGACACACATTATTAATGTCCTTATAAACACAATGGGGGTAATTCCAAGTTGATCGCAGCAGGAATTTTTTTAGCAGTTGGGCAAAACCATGTGCACTGCAGGGGAGGCAGCTATAACATGTGCAGAGAGAGTTAGATTTGGGTGTGGTGTGTTCAATCTGCAATCTAAATTGCAGTGTAAAAATAAAGCAGCCAGTATTTACCCTGCACAGAAACAAAATAACCCACCCAAATCTAACTCTCTCTGCACATGTTATATCTGCCCCCCCTGCAGTGCACATGGTTTTGGCCAATTGCTAAAAAATTTCCTGCTGCAATCAACTCAGAATTACCCCCAATGTGCGTTACACATATGCCACACATTAGTTTCTGCTGATTAAAATTATATATCGCATGCCTATATTCTGTGTGCAACTGTGGCTGTATCTGCATATGAAATGCTACGTTACAGTGATTTCCAGGAATACACTGTAACATAGCATTTCGTATGCATATAGTCACAGTCACAACACAAAATATAGGCATGCAGCATATCAGTTTAATCAGCAGAATCTGCTTGTGCCCCTAGGCATTCCAAATGCCCTAGGCATTTTCCTAGTTAGCCCATGCCTAGGGCCGGCTCTGGGTGTCACTTACAATAAGTACACCCGGTGCGGCTTCACTAAAAAGGGATGGGGCTTCGCGGTAGGGGGCGGGGCTTTTCATCACTACAGGGGTTCGGGAGGTGGGACTGCCCCCCCCCGGGGAGTGTCGTGGCTGCAGTGTCGGCTCCTGCACAGTGTCAGGGGCATAGTGCTGCACATAATGTAACCTTCGGCGGGTGACACCCGGGTGCGGGCAGCACATCCCTTGTGATGCCACTGCTGAACGGCATAGCGCAGCAACTTTTTTTTTAAAATGTATCTTATTCGCGCTGCAGACACAGCAAAACACCACTTATTATGAGCTGCAACTTTAACTGCACAGAAATTAGTTTGAATGAACCACAATGGTACTAAGCGTTAGCCGCTGCATCGTAGCACTATGTATACAGATTCAGATTCATTCACATACATACTGTATGTACAAGTGTCACATATCACATTGGAGTCTCATGAAGTGGTTTTGTTACATCCGATTGTTTCATTTGTGCCAACATTCGAAAAAGACATTTGGGGGAATATGTAATAGGGTCAGAGTTTGCCGAAGGTGTGGGATGCCGGCTGACCTCGGACATTTTTTTTAAAGCAGCAATCATTTACATGGCAAAACCATGCCTTGCCGCTTTAAAAAAGCGTCTGCTTTGGAACATGTGCAAGTTATTCTTCTGAGAGCAAATGCATCCACCTCTGAATGCTACTAGGAAGCAGGTAAGTAGTATACAACAGAGGGGGAACTCCTGACAGGGCACCCAAAGCCATAATCTCCCGGAGCCTCTCCTAGCAACCCTGTGACGACCTCCAGCAACCAGGAGGGGGCAGCTTACAGGACTTACAATCAGCCTTACATGGAAAACTAGCTCACAAATTTGGAGATGACGTTATCTCTCTCCAAGACTTAATACATTTGTCCATTATTCATGAATAATGCTTGGCCACCTAAATAATTAAAAGTAATTTAGCCAATGACATGACTGATGTTCTGTTAACTTATAAGAGGTAGACAAATCACCCTTACTATAGTAGGTAAAAACTGCATCAGTGACCAATAAAATTCACAAATCAGTAAACATTTATTTTTGTGGGGGCCAAGGAGAAACATTTACCAGGCTTCAGATAATCTCCAAAGGCTTTGTGATCTTTTATTCTTCTGAATGTATAAACAGATTGTAAACGAGCCCATTTAGAGACTGTTTAAATATCATCAAGACTAAACTCTTATCATCTATCGCATTCTTTTTACATTTATGTTTATGTTTGTGTTTAATTGTCGAGACTTTATTTATATGTAATAGTGACTGTTCCGAGCTGCGCAGCTGATGATGTGTCCGGGAAATTAGAAAACATTAAGATCCAAACAAACATCATAGGCACTTTTGTACAGAGCAATAACGGGTATGTAAATAAGATAATGCAATATTCCTCTCTTTGCTAATGCAAAATAAATGCGGGGTATGTGAATATCTAATTTATTGTTTATACTTTATTAATTAACTGACATTGTATTAAGTGAATGGCTCTATTTCGTCTTGGAATATGCCCATTTTGCATGATAATGTAAGACAGATGGCTATATCTACAAAATAAGGGCCAAGTCTGCCCTTAGAGCCATTAGCGTGAAATCTACATATAATAGGAAACAGCAGAAGGCGATGGGTAAATCGACTACAGCTGACTGGCATTGCTGGGGTTAATTTATAGGCAACAATGATTTTTTTTCTTCTTCTGCTGGGCTAGTACAATGAGAGATTCCCAATGTGTCTATCATAGATGCTGGGGATTAATGGTAAGATAAAAGCTTCATCAAAGTTAAACATATCAAACCTACTAATTATATGAGTCTGGACTTGCATTCAGTGTCAGAATCAAAGACTATAGCAAAGAGACATGACCAGACAGTGTCTTAGAGAAACTGATTAAACCTGCTTAATATGAAAGAGAAAGAGAATTATGCAAAATATGCCATAACGCGGCAGCCAACTTTACAAATTGCCCATCCTAATTATAATAATTAAGTCTAGGCTGAATAATAACATTCATTTCTTCTTTTTGGTCGACTCAAAGGCATAACGTTGAACATAAAAAGAAAAAAGATTGTAATGTGGAATTTTCTTTTAGAAAGAATTGTCTCTTAAAATTTTAAACATAATAAACATGAGATAAAAGCTGGTTACACGTCGCAATTTAATAATACTAGAAAAAACTGTAGGATCCAATTTTCTGTTAATGTACAGTAATGTCTTCAAGAATTCAATTAGCATTGCAATGTATTCTGTTATAGTAACCAAGACATATACACAAAGAGGCTGTCCCGACAGAGAGGCGAAAAGATGCTCTTTGGGAAGGAATTTGTTATAGGCGCCAGAGGCTGTTGCCGATGGGATCCGGACTATTGGTCGACATACCTTGGGACGGAAGATATGGACAGAAGTTTGACATGTGAATAGTAGACGCTAGAAAAGGTCGACAGGTTCAAAAGGTTGACTGGTTTAGATAGTCAACATGGCAATGGTCAACACACATATGGTCAACACTTTTTTTCTTCATGTTTTTTACTTTTTTCTTTTTTCTTGCCTTCACTATCCATGTCACGGATCATAATCTTTAGTGGCGGGCGAAGCGAGACACCATACCTGAAGCGTGGCGAGCCTACGAGGGGGCGCATTTCAACAAATGGTGGTCCCAGATGCCCAAACTATCCACACTAACCAAAAATGCAAAAAAATGTGTGTTGATCATTTTTGTGTCGACCATTGTCACATTGACCTTTTGACCCTGTCGACCCTTTGCACATGTTGACCTTTTCCAATGTCAATTTTTCATATGTTGACCTTTTGTCCATGTCGATCTTTTGTACATTTCGACCTAGTGCCTTTCACCCATATGGGGTCGACGCTTGTAGACCTTCTATACCACACCCGGTACTGATATGCTGGAATTGAATATGTCAGACCATCTTCGTCCTCTAAATGATTAATTCAGCGCCATCTATATTTGTTCCAAGGTTCTGAATTATTTGTTAGTCTTTAAAAGTTCAGTATGTGCATTAAAACCTGCTCCTGCTAATAGATCAAAGTACTACACCAGGAAAAAAGTCATGCATTAATGGCAGTTTTTACCAGAATCCTCTGTAGAGGTTGGACGCTGTAAAATGGAAGAAAATGTCTTTGATGAACCTAAAACAGAAAGTACATCCTAATGAATGTAGCCCTATGTCTCTGAATAGATCAAAACGATACAAATTGGGTGCTTATATAATATCCTGATAATAATCCCGTTCAGTCCAGCTCAGCTATAAATGCTTGTATTTTTCTAGCTAATTTTCTAGCAATTGCTTAAAAACATAGGAAATGTGCCTATTAAGGTCGCGCTTCTTCACAAGAGAAGTGACACAAACTACTTACTTTGGGTTTGGTTTACTGCGAAGGACAAGGCATGTATTGGAAAGTTCAAACAAAGATCCCAGGGACCAGGTTAGGGCCATGGACAGTTGAATGGGGGCTAATTGATTGTACCACCCACTATTGTACTAGGGATAGCATCATAGATGGCAAAATTGTACCAGTTCCACTCACTGCAACATGGAGCCCGGGGCACGCATTTATGCAGTGTCGGACTGGGGCATGTAGGGCCCACCGGGGGGGTGCAGTGGTAGGGGCCCATGTTTAGGGGTGTGGACAGTCTGCAGAGGGGGAGTGGCCTGCCACCTCATTGGTTTGACTAACCATTAGAGAGTGCAATGTCTGGGCCCCTTCATAAATATATACAGTAAATTCAGATGCTGCATGCATGATAATGCTTAATAACAGATTAATAACAGCAATGCACTGTAGAAACTAGAAAATAAACCATAGTCCAGTATAAGGTAACATATGTATAATGTATAATTCAAGTGCTGGAATCTGATCCTTAGAGCAGGAGGTGGGCCCCCAGGCAGTGGGGCCCATCGGTGGTTTCCCCTGTTCCCCTGAGGGCCAGTCCAAGCCTGCATTTATGTATAATTCTGCTGTGCCACTCCCTGTCAGGGAGTTCATTTTTGTGTATTTGAGAGAAGAGAAAATATCTTTATCCCCTTCCCTATTATATCATTCACACCATCAGCCATGGTGTGGCACCCTGGAATTGTGTGTGTGCCCCTTTAAGAGCCCTTTGCTGTAGCTCTGCGGCAGTAGAAGATGTGCTGTTGCAGGAAGAGTTAATTGAGTCCTGGGCCTGGTCACGCAGCCTGAAGAGAGGGAGCTGATTGGAAGGATGCTGCTGGGAGAAGCGTGGAGTGCTGGGAAGAAGAAGTGTAGAGGGCGTGGTACGTGTTGGCTGAAGGAGGAACACAGAGCAGAACGGGAGCTGTATACAGGAGAGATCCGCAGGTTGCTGGGTGGTGAGAGCAGCACTACCGGAGAGCGGGTGTTGAGACGCTGCAGCTGGAGAACCGGACACCGCCAGGCCTGGTAATATGCGCGGATGCCACGGCCATCTTATAAAGGAGAGGGAGACGACAATATAGCAGGAACAGCCAGCTTGAAATACTGTTCCATGGGTCTGAGTACTGTTTGAAATTGACAGCCAGCCACAGACCAGTGTACTGTTCAGCCTCCACAACGGGATGTGGTAAATATGCCGGCTGTCGGGATCCCAGTGGCTATGTCGGAACTCTGAAAGGGGAAGGTGCTGGAATCCCGACAGCTCGCATCCCGACCATTAGACCAGATGGCAGGTTAGGTTTAGGAATGGGAAGGGGAGGTTAGGTTTAGGTGCCAAGCGGGTGGTTAGGGTTAAGCTGTGGGGGAGGGGGGGTCAGGCTGCAGGGGAGGGAGGTTAGGTTTAGGCAGCGGGAATGGGAGGTTCGGTTTAGGCACCTCCGTGGGGTGGTTAGGTTCAGGCACTAAAGGGGGAGGTTTGGTTTAGGCCATGGGATCAAAGGGTTAGGGTTAGGGGGTAGGGGAAAGGGGGCAATACCTCCACTCACCCCTGTCGGGATTTTGAACATCGGGATCCCGGCGTTGGTATTATAAATGCCGGGATCCTGGACGGCGGTCATCCATACTGATTCCTCCACAACCTGTGTCACAAGCTAGCCAGTAACTGAGAAGGGTACAACCAGCAGCGCCATAGTGTACCAGCTAAGACCCCATAACAGAAGGGCTAAAACCAGGACTGAGTTAATTTCAAGCTCAAGGGAGGTGTTTGTAGTTCTGATGCAAGAAAAAGAGACATATCTGTGCTAAAGGACTGAGTTTGTGATAGATAATCACTGCTGAAGGACTGAGCTAATTATACAAGTGTTGATTCAACTCTGCAATTACAAGAGACGGAGTTTGTTTCATACCCAAAGCACCCTATTGTGATATAAGTGCCGTTGGTAAGAGACATTTGCCATTCCTTTGCTAGTTACAGTACATCCTCTTTGAGATAAAGAACAGTGCATGATTGACATTTTGACCCCAGGATCCCCCCTTCAGTAACTGTGTACCCATTTCCACCTCATCGACATACTGTACAGTACTGTGGCAGAGCAAGTTGTAACAAGAGCTTCAATGATAATTGATGGTGAAGATACAGTACTTGTTGCCTTGGCTAGGGTAAGTTAAAAGTCAGCAGCTAAAATTACTGAAACATATTGTCTTTATTCTATTTGTAATCACATTGTAGAATGTACTGTAATGCACAGCGTCTGATTTGTTTTTATTGATTTCAGTGATTTTATGTTCATTTTTATGATTTGAATTGCTTCTCATCTTGATTCTGATAATTCTTCTTTGTGATTCTAATTACTTGTCTTTTGCAAATTGGATGACTTTTTGTGGTGTAACTGTAGCGCAATTTGCATAATCCTGTATTCTTATATAAAAGCCTGCTTTTTGTGATTCATCACCCAAGACACTTTCCTAAATCTATCATTCAGCCTAAATCCAGAGTTCATTGCAGATCAATAAAAATACTTCCTGTTGGAACTGCCGACTCACTTCTGATTCATATCAATATCTCCTACCTCTCTGAGCATGGTACTATGAGACAAGGTAAGGGAAACAACACTTAAAAAGGAGAACAACACTTAATGGGTAAAGGTCAGTCACATAGCCACCCAACCCCTGTAATACCTCTCTCAACCACCTAGACATACCCTGCCAATCCCGAGGGTGTTACAATATTACCCTGTCTCTCCTTCCTAAGAATGGCAATGGAATTAGCATCCCCTCCTATCCATATATTGAAGTTATTTGGAGGTAATTTGCAGAGTACTTTCACTGGGATTTTATTGCTTGGTAGTAGAATTTGAAATTACATTTTAACTTTTAAAAGCTCTAAATACAAGAGCCAAATGATAGACTATGTGGTATAACAGAATGGTGGAGGAAGATGTTTTGGGTTGTGTTGGTATAGGGGGAAAGTTGGGTGAAAAGAGGGATATTCAATACAGGAGAAATCCTAGGTAGGCTGGAAAAAATCACTTTACCCAAGGCTCCTCTCACTGGTTCTCTGGGGTGATATCCAGTGCCATAACAGGGATATAGTGCGCCCTGTGCCAACCCGCCAACTAAACCCGTGATGTCATAACATCATGCTTAGGGGGTTGAGTCTCCAGCTCTGGGAAGTTGTCCACTGGCTGGAGTGACCTAAGGATGCTCCAGGCAGCTCCACTTGCTGCAGGGTGCCTGCCTGGAGCAACAAATAGATGCTCTAGGCGGCTCTGCACAGTAGCGCTACTGGCTGCAGGGTTCCTCCCAGAGCAATGAATGGATGCTCTGGGTGGGGTTGCAGTAGCATCACTGGCTGCCGTTCTCTGCGCCTTGCAAGCCATATGCATTTACCGTAGGGCAGCAATTTTGCCACCACCCGGGTCCTGTGCCCTGCGTGATTGCACCGCTCACACACTCCTAATTATGGTTGTGGTACTGTTTATTCTTTTCCTGGGAAGCCATGGTTTGTTTGCAGTAGGCTAGATCTAGTAGCCGAGGATGACCAAGTGAGCCAATAAGTGTCATGAGCCACTGCTGTGGCTCATTCCTGTTTGCATTTTGTTTATGTGTTTTATGTTATATTTCTGTTTGCATGCCAGGTTTTCTCATGTACTTGTTTAGGGTACTGTTGCAGGCCGCTTTTGGTGAGTCTGTGTAACTGCAGCCTGTCTCCTGTATGTGTGGCCTGTGCAGCCTCACCTGTCAGATAATTAGGCCATTATGTGGTGAGTCTGTGTAACTGCAGCCTGTCTCCTGTATGTGTGGCCTGTGCTGTCAAGCCTGTCAGTTATTTAGGCCATTACCTTGTGTCTGGCTTCCAGCCATCCTGATTGGGGCATGCTTCCTTTATTACCCAGCCTGCCTTTCACCTGAAGCCAGTGATAGATACATGTCCCTGTCTGTACTCGTGTCCAGGTCTTGTCCTATGGTGGACTCTTTTACCTGTGCATTCGGTGCTTTAAAACTACTTGTTAGATCCTGTCTGCCTGTGTTGAACTCGTGACCCGGAGACCTTGCCAGATTGATTACCTGACCAGATCCAGCCAGCTTTGTATTCAGGTTTTTGACAAGCAGTGTGTGGTAGAGATGAGCGGGTTCGGTTCCTCGGAATCCGAACCCCCCCGAACTTCAGCCTTTTTACACGGGTCCGAGGCAGACTCGGATCTTCCCGCCTTGCTCGGCTAACCCGAGCGCGCCCGAACGTCATCATCCCGCTGTCGGATTCTCGCGAGGCTCGTATTCTATCGAGAGACTCGGATTCTAAATAAGGAGCCGCGCGTCGCCGCCATTTTCACACGTGCATTGAGATTGATAGGGAGAGGACGTGGCTGGCGTCCTCTCCGTTAGAATAGATAGAGACACTTGAGTTGATTACTTAGTAATTTTGGGGAGCATTAGGAGTACTCAGAGTGCAGAGTTTTGCTGATAGTTAGTTACTAGTGACTGACCACCACCAGTTTTATTTATTATTTAATATAATCCGTTCTCTGCCTGAAAAAAAACGATACACAGTCACATACCATATCTGTGCTCAGCCTCAGTGTGCTGCATGATAATATCATCTATGTATATCTGACTGTGCTGAGTGCTCACTGCTCACACAGCTGAATTGTGGGGGAGACTGGGGTGCAGTTATAGCAGGAGTACAGTGCACACTTTTGCTGCCAGTGTGACTGACCAGTGACCACCAGTATATTGTCTGCCTGAAAAAGTTAAACACTCCTGTGGTGTTTTTTTTTTTATTCTATAAACGCATTCTGCTGACAGTGTCCAGCAGGTCCGTCATTCATTATATTATATAAATATTTACCTGCAGTAGTGTTATATTTTTTTTGTTCATCTCTATCATCTCTATATTAGCAGATGCAGTACGGTAGTCCACGGCTGTGGCTACCTCTGTGTCGTCAGTGCTCGTCCATAATTGTATACCTACCTGTGGTGGGGTTTTTTTTTCTATCTTCTTCATACTAGTAGTTTAGGAGTCTGCTGACAGTGTCCAGCAGGTCCGTCATTATATTATATATACCTGCAGTAGTGATATATATATATTTTTTATATCATTATCATCTCTATACTAGCAGACGCAGTACGGTAGTCCACGGTTGTAGCTACCTCTGTGTCGTCAGTGCTCGTCCATAATTGTATACCTACCTGTGGTGGGTTTTTTTTTCTATCTTCTTCATACTAGTAGTTTAGGAGTCTGCTGACAGTGTCCAGCAGGTCCGTCATTATATTATATATACCTGCAGTAGTGATATATATATATTTTTTATATCATTATCATCTCTATACTAGCAGACGCAGTACGGTAGTCCACGGCTGTGGCTACCTCTGTGTCGTCAGTGCTCGTCCATAATTGTATACCTACCTGTGGTGGGTTTTTTTTTTCTATCTTCTTCATACTAGTAGTTTAGGAGTCTGCTGACAGTGTCCAGCAGGTCCGTCATTATATTATATATACCTGCAGTAGTGATATATATATATTTTTTATATCATTATCATCTCTATACTAGCAGACGCAGTACGGTAGTCCACGGCTGTGGCTACCTCTGTGTCGTCAGTGCTCGTCCATAATTGTATACCTACTTGTGGTGGGTTTTTTTTTTCTATCTTCTTCATACTAGTAGTTTAGGAGTCTGCTGACAGTGTCCAGCAGGTCCGTCATTATATTATATATACCTGCAGTAGTGATATATATATATATTTTATATCATTATCATCTCTATACTAGCAGACGCAGTACGGTAGTCCACGGCTGTAGCTACCTCTGTGTCGTCAGTGCTCGTCCATAATTGTATACCTACCTGTGGTGGGGTTTTTTTTTCTATCTTCTTCATACTAGTAGTTTAGGAGTCTGCTGACAGTGTCCAGCAGGTCCGTCATTATATTATATATACCTGCAGTAGTGATATATATATATTTTTTATATCATTATCATCTCTATACTAGCAGACGCAGTACGGTAGTCCACGGCTGTGGCTACCTCTGTGTCGTCAGTCACTCGTCATCCATAAGTATACTAGTATCCATCCATCTCCATTGTTTACCTGAGGTGCCTTTTAGTTGTGCCTATTAAAATATGGAGAACAAAAATGTTGAGGTTCCAAAAATAGGGAAAGATCAAGATCCACTTCCACCTCGTGCTGAAGCTGCTGCCACTAGTCATGGCCGAGACGATGAAATTCCATCAACGTCGTCTGCCAAGGCCGATGCCCAATGTCATAGTACAGAGCATGTAAAATCCAAAACACAAAATATCAGTAAAAAAAGGACTCAAAAATCTAAAATAAAATCGTCGGAGGAGAAGCGTAAACTTGCCAATATGCCATTTACCACACGGAGTGGCAAGGAACGGCTGAGGCCCTGGCCTATGTTCATGGCTAGTGGTTCAGCTTCACATGAGGATGGAAGCACTCAGCCTCTCGCTAGAAAAATGAAAAGACTTAAGCTGGCAAAAGCACAGCAAAGAACTGTGCGTTCTTAGAAATCACAAATCCACAAGGAGAGTCCAATTGTGTCGGTTGCGATGCCTGACCTTCCCAACACTGGACGTGAAGAGCATGCGCCTTCCACCATTTGCACGCCCCCTGCAAGTGCTGGAAGGAGCACCCGCAGTCCAGTTCCTGATAGTCAGATTGAAGATGTCAGTGTTGAAGTACACCAGGATGAGGAGGATATGGGTGTTGCTGGCGCTGGGGAGGAAATTGACAAGGAGGATTCTGATGGTGAGGTGGTTTGTTTAAGTCAGGCACCCGGGGAGACACCTGTTGTCCGTGGGAGGAATATGGCCATTGACATGCCTGGTGAAAATACCCAAAAAATCAGCTCTTCGGTGTGGAAGTATTTCAACAGAAATGCGGACAACAGGTGTCAAGCCGTGTATTCCTCCGATGCATCCTTGAGTGTAACGCCTACTGCTGCTGGCGCTGCTGTTGTTGCTGCTGGGAGTCGATGGTGATCCCAGAGGGGAAGTCGTAAGACCACTTTTACTACTTCCTCCAAGCAATTGACTGTCCAACAGTCCTTTGCGAGGAAGATGAAATATCACAGCAGTCATCCTGCTGCAAAGCGGATAACTGAGGCCTTGGCATCCTGGGCGGTGAGAAACGTGGTTCCGGTATCCATCATTACTGCAGAGCCAACTATAGACTTGATTGAGGTACTGTGTCCCCGGTACCAAATACCATCTAGGTTCCATTTCTCTAGGCAGGCGATACCGAAAATGTACACAGACCTCAGAAAAAGACTCACCAGTGTCCTAAAAAATGCAGTTGTACCCAATGTCCACTTAACCACGGACATGTGGACAAGTGGAGCAGGGCAGACTGAGGACTATATGACTGTGACAGCCCACTGGGTAGATGTATTGACTCCCGCCGCAAGAACAGCAGCGGCGGCACCAGTAGCAGCATCTCGCAAACGCCAACTCTTTCCTAGGCAGGCTACGCTTTGTATCACCGCTTTCCAGAATACGCACACAGCTAAAAACCTCTTACGGCAACTGAGGAAGATCATCGCAGAATGGCTTACCCCAATTGGACTCTCCTGTGGATTTGTGGCATCGGACAACGCCAGCAATATTGTGTGTGCATTAAATATGGGCAAATTCCAGCACGTCCCATGTTTTGCACATACCTTGAATTTGGTGGTGCAGAATTATTTAAAAAACGAGAGGGGCGTGCAAGAGATGCTGTCGGTGGCCAGAAGAGTTGCGGGACACTTTTGGCGTACAGGCACCACGTACAGAAGACTGGAGCAACACCAAAAACGCCTGAACCTGCCCTGCCATCATCTGAAGCAAGAAGTGGTAACGAGGTGGAATTCAACCCTCTATATGCTTCAGAGGTTGGAGGAGCAGCAAAAGGCCATTCAAGCCTATACAACTGACCACGATATAGGAGGTGGAATGCACCTGTCTCAAGCGCAGTGGAGAATGATTTCAACGTTGTGCAAGGTTCTGCAAGCTTTTGAACTTGCCACACGTGAAGTCAGTTCAGACACTGCCAGCCTGAGTCAGGTCATTCCCCTCATCAGGCTTTTGCAGAAGAAGCTGGAGACATTGAAGGAGGAGCTAACACTGAGCGATTCCGCTAGGCATGTGGGACTTGTGGATGGAGCCCTTAATTCGCTTAACAAGGATTCACGGGTGGTCAATCTGTTGAAATCAGAGCACTACATTTTGGCCACCGTGCTCGATCCTAGATTTAAAACCTACCTTGGATCTCTCTTTCCGGCAGACACAAGTCTGCAGGGGTTCAAAGAACTGCTGGTGAGAAAATTGTCAAGTCAAGCGGAACGCGACCTGTCAACATCTCTTCCTTCACATTCTCCCGCAACTGGGGGTGCGAGGAAAAGGCTCAGAATTCCGAGCCCACCCGCTGGCGGTGATGCAGGGCAGTCTGGAGCGACTGCTGATGCTGACATCTGGTCCGGACTGAAGGACCTGACAACGATTACGGACATGTCGTCTACTGTCACTGCATATGATTCTCTCACCATTGAAAGAATGGTGGAGGATTATATGAGTGACCGCATCCAAGTAGGCACGTCAGACAGTCCGTACGTATACTGGCAGGAAAAAGAGGCCATTTGGAGGCCCTTGCACAAACTGGCTTTATTCTACCTACGTTGCCCTCCCACAAGTGTGTACTCCGAAAGAGTGTTTAGTGCCGCCGCTCACCTTGTCAGCAATCGGCGTACGAGGTTACTTCCAGAAATGTGGAGAAGATGATGTTCATTAAAATTAATTATAATCAATTCCTCCATGGAGACATTCACCAGCAGCAATTGCCTCCACAAAGTACACAGGGAGCTGTGATGGTGGATTCCAGTGGGGACGAATTGATAATCTGTGAGGAGGTGGATGTACACGGTGATGAATCGGAGGATGATGATGAGGTGGACATCTTGCCTCTGTAGAGCCAGTTTGTGCAAGGAGAGATTAATTGCTTCTTTTTTGGTGGGGGTCCAAACCAACCCGTCATTTCAGTCACAGTCGTGTGGCAGACCCTGTCACTGAAATGATGGGTTGGTTAAAGTGTGCATGTCCTGTTTATACAACATAAGTGTGGGTGGGAGGGCCCAAGGACAAATCCATCTTGCACCTCTTTTTTCTTTCATTTTTCTTTGCGTCATGTGCTGTTTGGGGAGTGTTTTTTGGAAGGGCCATCCTGCGTGACACTGCAGTGCCACTCCTAGATGGGCCAGGTGTTTGTGTCGGCCACTAGGGTCACTTATCTTAGTCACACAGCTACCTCATTGCGCCTCATTTTTTTCTTCTTTGCGTCATGTGCTGTTTGGGGAGTATTTTTTGGAAGGGCCATCCGGCCTGACACTGCAGTGCCACTCCTAGATGGGCCAGGTGTTTGTGTCGGCCACTAGGGTCGCTTAGCTTAGTCACACAGCTACCTCATTGCGCCTCTTTTTTTTCTTCTTTGCGTCATGTGCTGTTTGGGGAGTATTTTTTGGAAGGGCCATCCGGCCTGACACTGCAGTGCCACTCCTAGATGGGCCAGGTGTTTGTGTCGGCCACTTGGGTCGCTGAGCTTAGTCATCCAGCGACCTCGGTGCAAATTTTAGGACTAAAAATAATATTGTGAGGTGTGAGGTGTTCAGAATAGACTGAAAATGAGTGGAAATTATGGTTATTGAGGTTAATAATACTTTGGGATCAAAATGACCCCCAAATTCTATGATTTAAGCTGTTTTTTAGGGTTTTTTTTAAAAAAAAAACACCCGAATCCAAAACACACCCGAATCCGACAAAAAAAATTCGGTGAGGTTTTGCCAAAACGCGTTCGAACCCAAAACACGGCCACGGAACCGAACCCAAAACCAAAACACAAAACCCGAAAAATTTCCGGTGCACATCTCTAGTGTGTGGTGTTTCCACACAGACACTGCCTGGCTTATATTTCTGTATTATAACATTTTACAGCATTGTTGCTCCCACAGTTTATTTAGTTGCTTATTACATCTTATGCATTTACAATCACTCATATATTCAGTGTCTTAGCTTTCAGTACTTTATGCCTTGGTTCCTATGTTGGGATTTCAGCGGCCGCGCTGCATATTATCTCTTCCTTGTCCTGTCTGTATTCTTTCCCACTGGTAGTCTCGTTAGTCTTAGCTAGTTTTCCTCTTATTCTTCCTCAGTATCAGTTGGTGCCTTGTTACCTCAAACCTGGGGGCATAGGAGTCTGGGCGGACCGAATTTGCCCATTCAAACGCGGCTGCTAAAGGCGAAAACTAGCTCTGCAGGTGCCAACCGACTACTGGGAGAAATAACGGAGTTAGGGGTAGAGTCGGTGTTGCAGCCATTTCCCTTTCCCAGCTGCAGCTCGCACGTCAGGACCAGGAACTCCCAAGTTGCCATCTGTACTCCCGACTTCCGGGCACTCAGTTCGTAACAATAAGAAGCTATAATCATGGAGAGAGCTCCTTCTAATCAGTCTGCTGTTCACATTCCCCTCTGCAGAAATGTAAAGGGGTGAACTAAAAACTTTCATGGGTAATATAATATCCAAAACAGACCAGGACAGTCTGCCAATGCTGGTAGGGTAATCTGCCAATGCTGGTAGGGCAGTACCGGTTTTGGGTTACTGAGTTTGTGTTCACTACAAGGGTAATTGGGACAGTTGTGAGGTACAGTATGTCCCACTTTATACTATCCTTCTTTTGAAGGTGAGTAGTGTGTGCCTATCAATAGTGTACAGTGCATTGCCTATGTATGTTAAGTGGACGGCAATGAGATGATCTCATCCCATGCCCCTTGTACTATGCCAGAAGATAGAACAATCACTCTGGTGAATAAACCATGGCAGTTATTGCCCATCGGGTGACTAGCCGCACACCTTCTAGCAGCTGACCACACTCCTTCAACTTGCACAGCCATACTTCAGTTGAGCCCTATCTTTGTATTCAAACTTTCAACCGTTCATGCTACAGTTCAACACTGAACACTGACCAACACAATGACTACAGAGAGTGGATGTATCCCTACTCTCTGTAGTCATTGTGTTGGTCAGTTCAGTGGGATAAGGCTAAGGATATCAAACATAACAAAAGGGCCAGGATAGTCTAAGCAAAACTGAGATAGCCCAGAGGCTCCACATGATGAATGTGACTGTGGTCCAATTTGCATTATCCAGAATGGTCACAAGTTATAACTGTATACTAAGGCTCACGATAGAAGATACTGTGAACATACAAGACACTCAGGATATTCCCTAGAAATCTAAGTCAGATAATCCAAGGCCCTGAGTTTCCAGAGGAAAAGGCATATATACACCCAAAACAGTTGTAGGAATCAGATGAATTGCTTTACATACAAGATACTGGAATTCAAACTGCATCTCACACCTACTGGCTATATGGCAGACTGATGGATCTATCTAAATTCTACCTCCTAACAAGCTTATCACCACCTACTGGACATGTCGCAGACTGCAGTATCTCTCTATCTAAGTGCTGCCTCCTAACAAGCTTATCACCACCTACTGGCCATGTGGCAGATTGCAGGATCTCACTACTGTATCTAAGTGCTGCCCCCTAACAAGCTTATCACCACCTACTGGCCATATGGCAGGCTGCAGGATCTCTCTATCTAATGCTGCCCCCTAACAGGCTTACTGTATCACCACCTACTGGCCACATGGCAGACTGCAGGATTATTCATTTCAACGTGCAATTGTCTTTAACAGGTGCCTGAACCAGAAGGTCTTGTCTACAAAAGCGTTTTCCAAGCTGCAGGTCAACAAAATCACTGTGGATATAGTGCAATGAAGCACATGATTAGGAGGTTGCAGAACAAGAACACAAGTATGAGAATAAGTCCTACACACCAATCCGTCCAGGAGCAATTAACCTACCACTAAGCTTTTAGTCCCTGGAAAGAAACCAGAGGACCCGGAGGAAACCAATGCTGACACTGGAAGAACTTACAACCTCCACGCAGATAACAATCTGCATGAAATTAAACCCAGAGCCTCAGCTTTGGAAAAACGCACATTATCATTTATTTTTTGTCTGTTCGTTAATTCTGACAAGATAATTTATGGTAATCTAGTTCAGATATTTGCAGCTCCTGCACCAATAGATTTTACAGATATTAGTAACTCTGAATTATCCTTTGCAAAACTTGTCCAAAAACATAGCGGAAAGCATAAAATTGCATTTGGACTTGCCAGTTTGTACCTGACTTAATGTCTGCGATGGGATTTGGCAGAGCAGTGGATGAATTTGTTGCAGGCACCTGTACCAGCATGTGACACACACAGGCTACTGAAAAACAACAACAAAAGCTGCCAGATACACTGTGTACTGATTAAATGCTTCCAGCTGACCTGCAAATGGATATTAACAATTGAATAAAAAACATTGATACATTATGGGGCTGATCCCATGTCCGTGCCGCGTCCGTGCTGCGTCCGTGCCTGGGTCTATTGACAGTCGCCCAACTGCGACTTTATGCAAATGCCACCGGAAAGTCTTGCACATCCATGTGTATGAATGTGCAAGGACTGAGACGCCCAATGTCATTATCCGAAGACCCTAATAACCCCCATACATTAGAGATGTATTAGGGCAATGTCCCAATCTTCTGACGGCCGGGTTGAGGAATCAAGAATATTAAACTGGCAAATTGGGCATTTTTTACATGTTCAATTTCTCCAATTCCCCCGACAGATTAATGATCGCCACTGGCGGATTGGCGGATTTGTTCTTTGTAAGCAAAAATACTGATTGGTGCTTCTTTAGATGCCACCGTCAGTTGCACCATCAAATTTGCACCAACCCTATTGTAGATGCATCTTCTCTGTCCGAGTATGGCCTCCTGGGTGTGGTATGATTTGTCGGCAGTTATTATGCCTACAGTCACTAGGTCACCATGAGAATGTCGGCATGTTCAAACTGTCGACATGAAACACGTGCTTAGCAAGTTGACAGGGACCACGTCGACATTCATCATGTCTGCACAGATAATGTCATCATGATGAACTGTTGACAAACTGTCCCTGGTGATCGAGTAGTCTCTTACCTTCTCCTGGCGGGAAGATCTTCTACTAGATCTGGCGGTCATTTGCGCTGCAGTTCCAGGTCAGACCTCTGATGCTCCAGCCTTCTGATAAATATTAAACCCCATATCCCTAACCCTAATCCCAACCCCTAACCCTACCTTTAGTGCCTAACCTTAACCCCACTCCCACAGACTAACCTTAACCCTCCCCCACAGCCTAACCCTCATGGCAGCGGCTAAGCCTAACCGTCCGCATCCTCAGTATGTCGATATTTCACATGGCGTCACTTGAGATGTCAACGTTACAAACATGTCGACAAGGTGTCGACAGTTTGAATGATGTCGGCATTCAGAATGTTGACATGTTTACTGTTGACCATCTGACCGGATACCTGGTCTCATAGGCAAGCAGCTTAGCGCCTGTGTATGTAACCACTTTCACTGAAACATGCCCTCTCTACGCATGTGCTATGTCACCTCCATGTCACACCCACTACAATTTCAATACACTTCTCCGTGCATGCACCTGAAATCGCAATGTGACTCTTTAAGGACACCATCGGAACACATGCACGGAGCGACTTAGACACATGCGCACTTGCAACAGAACGCTCCACTGTACCTGACCACGCCAGTCTGTACGTTATGAAACAGTCCATTATTACCATCATTAAAACTAATCCACTTAGAAATTTTTACTTTTTTTTATAATGAATAGAAAAATTGGTCATTTATCCCTGTAACCATTAACCAACAACAACGAGACAAAAACGTATATATATATATATATATATATATATATATATATATACAATGTAGTATACACAAAAACATATAATGCAGAAATCATGTTTTTAGTTTAATAAATGGACCTTTCACTTGGATTTGTTTTACAAATAAATCTAATAAACATAAATATATTTACTGATATGATCAAGAAAAGTTTTTTTTTCTCAGGGGAACTAAACTAGAGATGGAATGTCAAGAATTGAAGCCGTAAAACAGGAGGTAACAACTGATTAAATTCATTGCACCAAACAATAAAGATTCCTGCAGACTGACCTTCACCCAAGTGATACCTCCTAAATTCAACTCATATTTTACTCTGCTCAGGAAATATTCTGCCTTATCAAGCACTTCCTTATATTTGTGTCTGCAGTTATCAGCCACGGAGAGATATCTGTTTGCCACCTTTGAATTTAAATGCTACATTCATAAATAAATCTTCTATGGTTATGAGGATTTTTAGGATTCTATTTAGCTGGTAATTAAATTCCACCTACAGTTTACTGCATGATTTATACAGCACAACTGGAGTTTGATAACTAGCTGGGTTTTGTTTTTCTTACCCCCCCATTTGCTATCAGTACTGCAGTTATGCGAGTAATCAGGCTGCAGTTTAAACCGTTTCCTTATTAAGTTTGATGAACGACCAGGGCACATCAAAAGAGATTTGCTGTGAGGTAATGGGTAATTGCATTTACATCTGAAGCCCTGAAAATGTCTGTAATTCAGCATGCTCTTACAGTATTATACACATCTGAGAGCCACATTTGTTCATACTTTTGCAGCAGCCACGGTCGATGTTACAGTTTATGTTGTGGAACAAATGGAGAACAGGTGGGGAACATATAAAAATGTATTTCAAAGCATTGCGTTTCATCAAAGCATCAAAGAATGTGAACAGAGGACAGTGAACCTGCGGCGGATTGATGGACAAGTCGCCAAATTTGACCAAATGTTCGAAAATTGAATAAATGTGCTTCAGTATAAGTGGCGTAACCTCCATCTAAGATCCCCCGAGAAGTAATGACAACCAATGCTACAGCAGATTACCATAGAACACTATATGTAACTACTGAACCCATCCTCACAATAACGTTGACACTACATAGATTGTTTGAGCATATGTGGAGTGCATCTTGATGTGTTAAGCCTGGAGAAGGGATAACGTGGAAGGTGATAACGCACCAGCCAATCAGCTCCTAACAGTCAAGTTACAGGCTGTGTTTGAAAAATGACCGTCACATAGTAACATAGTAATTGAGGTTGAAAAGAGGCAATTTGCCCATCGTGTTCAACCTGTATTAAGTTGTGATGACTCTACATACCCGCTGAGTAATGTTTTATGACTAGTTAACTACTATAACTCGTATAACCACCGGATTAACCGTGTTGATATTTTAAATATTATAACCTTTGATATCATTATCATTCAGAATTGTACCCATTCCTTTTTTAAATCCATTTACAGAGCCCGCCATTACCACCTTCCCTGGCAGGGAATTCCACATCCTAATTGCCCTAACAGTGAAGAACCCTTTCCTCCGTTGCGTTTGGAACTTTCTCTCCTCCAGCCGCAGCGAGTGCCACGTGTCCTAAACTGTGTTCTTTTAATAAATAATTCCTCTAATAACTCTTTGTGATGTCCCTTTACATATTTCAAGATATTAATAATATCCCCTCTTAGACGCCTCTTTTCTATTGTATTCAACCTAGTAAGACTTTCCTCATAATCCAGTCCCTCTAGGCTTTTAATCAATTTAGTAGCTTGCCTTTGAACCCTTTCGAGTTCACCGATATCTTTTTTATACAGTGGTGCCCAAAACTGTACACAATATTCCAGGTGCAGACGTACCAATGCTTTATACAGTGGCAGGATTACATCCGAGTCCCTTGACTCAATTCCCCGTTTTATGCACGCTAGCACCTTACTTGCCTTCTTTACTGCGCTTTGACATTGTGTATGGTTATTAAGCCTATTATCAATGAGTACCCCCAAATCTTTTTCCAAATCTGTTTTACCTAGTTGTTCCCCATTTAGTATGTAGGCTGCAAGTTTGTTTTTAGTCCCGAAATGCATAACCTTGCATTTGTCTGTATTGCCCTCATTTTCCATTTAGATGCTCAGAGTTCCAATTTAGATAGATCATTCTGCAAGGACTCCACATCCAATTCCGAGTTAATTACCTTACACAGTTTAGTATCATCTGTAAAGACTGACACTGTGCTTTCCAGGCCTATTTATAGGTCATTGATAAATATGTTGAACAGTAGTGGACCGAGTACGGACCCTTGTGGTATTCCGCTGACTACTGGGGACCAGGTTGAGGACTTCCCATTGACCACTACTCGCTGTACCCTGCTATCCAATCAGTTGCTTATCCATGTGCAAATAGTTATTCCTAGGCCAAGCTCCTTTAATTTGTTGATCAGTCTCCTAAGATGCACTGTATCGAAGGCTTTTGCAAAATCTAGAAAGACTACATCCACTGCTTTTCCCTGATCAAGATTATTGCTCACTTCCTCATAGAAGCTAATTAAGTTAGTCTGACATGAGCTGTCCCTCACAAACCCATGCTGGTTCTTGCTAATAATCCTATTGGTCTGTAGATATTCCTGTATGCTGTCCCTTAGAATTCCTTCCAATATTTTTCCCACGATAGACGTCAAACTAACTGGTCTGTAGTTACCCGGAAGATTTTTGGATCCCTTTTTAAATAATGGCACTACCTCAGCTATACCCCAATCCTTCGGTACCATGCCAGATCTAACTGAACTATTTAAAATCAAGTATAGGGGTCGTGCTAGTTGTGAACTAAGCTCCCTAAGAACCCTCGGGTGAAGTCCATCGGGACCAGGTGATTTATTAACCTTAATTTTGCTTAGTATCTCTCGGATTACTTCTTCACTTAAACAAGTTTCTAAGCATGGATCTTTACTGTCACAATTGTTATGCTCTACTCCCACCATCATTTCTTCTATGGTGAATACTGCTGAAAAAAATTGTTTAGTATTTCCGCTTTTATTTCGTCATCATTTATCAATTCTCCAAATTCATCTTTTAATGGACCTATATTCTCCTTTTTTAACCTTTTACCATTTATGTATTTAAAAAATTCTTTAGGATTGGCTTTACTCACTATAGCAGTTTGCTTTTCATTTTCCATTTTAGCTGCTCCTATTGCTTTTTTGCATTTCTTATTACATTCCTTGTAATACTTGAAAGACTCTTCCTTTCCATTAGATTTAAATGCTTTGAAAGCCCGCTATTTTTTATCCATTTCTGCCTTAACCTTTTTGTTAAGCCACATCGGCTTGAGTTTACTACTCCTGCTTTTACTGCCCTTGGGAATAAATTTATAAATATTGCTATACAGCAACCCCTTTAAAACATCCCACATTTTTGAAGTATTCTTGTTATTAAACAGAACCTCCCACTCCGTGTCGTTAAGTGCACATCTCAGCATACTGAAATTAGCCTTCCTAAAATTTAAAGTTTTTGTGGAACCCCTATAGCTATGTTTCCTGAAACTGATGTCAAATGTGATCATACAGTGGTCACTGTTACCCAAGGTCTACTCAACTTTAGTGTTGATATAATATCCACATTATTAGTAATTACTAGATCCAAGGTAGCTTTACCCCTAGTTGGGTCCTCGACTACTTGAGACAAGTAGTGATCCTTTAACATATTTAAGAACCTATTGCCCCTCGTTTTAGCACATAAATCATTACTCCAGTTTATATCCGGGTAATTAAAATCCCCAATCACAAGGGTGTCCCCCAATCCTGCTGCCGTTTTGATTTGTTGCAAGAGTTGTTTTTCCTCATGTATGCTAATATCCGGCTGTTTGTAGCACGTGCCTATGACTAGTTTTTTTGCATCAATACCCCCACTTGAGATTTCAACCCACAGTGACATCACATTATCACCAGTTTCCTCACAGATAACCTCCTTTAAGTATGGTTTAAGTGATGGTTTAACATAAAGGCATACACCCCCTCCTTTTTTGCTTGCCCTGTCCCTCCTGAAAAGAGAATACCCCTCCAAGTCTGCAACCCAGTCATGAGAGTCGTCCCACCATGTTTCCGTAATACCTATAATGTCATACTCAGCCTTTGATGCTAACAATTCCAATTCCCCCATTTTACCTGCTAGACTTCTAGCGTTAGCAAGCATACATTTTAGTTTAGCGGTTCCTTTATTCATTTGTTTAGTGGTTCCTTTATTCGTTTGTTTTTTTTAAAGATATCCTATCCTTTGCTAGTGCAGCCCTTGAGTTACTGACACAGATTGTCCTTCTTGTTCCCACTCCAACCCCACCGTATTTAGTATTGCCCACCTTACTTTTCTCTTTGATCAACCCAATATTCCCGTCTAAATTTACCGCCCCGACATAAGTATTTTCCCTTATGTCCGGTACATCATTTTCTATAGGCTGTAAAGATGACACATAATTATTATTTGTTAATGCTTTGGCAATACCTTTCTTGATACCCTTATTAGAACTCATGTAAATACCCTTACCGGCTGCACTTTCACTCCCCCCTTCTCCACCCCCAGTTGGGAGCTGATTGACTGGTGCGTTATCACCTTCCACTTTATCACTTCTCCAGGCTTAATACATCTGTCATGTGTTTACTTGCGCACATGCTCCAGAACCAAGAATATGCAAGTACTGCCCAGACACATATAAACTGGGGTCACTACAGTGTTGCATAACTTGAACTGGAGGCACTCCATTGTGGCATGATATGTACTGGGACATCATGTGACATAATGTGCACTGGGGGATACTGTGTGGCATAATGAGCACTGGTATTACTAGAATTTGTCATACTGTGAACTGGGGGCACAACAAGTTTGTATAATATGTACTGGGGGCACTGTGTAGTATAGTGGGAACTAGGGCACTACCGCAAGGCATTCAATGAACTAGGGCACTACTGTGGGACATAACTTTAACTAGGTCACTAATATGGAGAATAAATAAAAAATGCTGCTGAGAGAGGTGAAGCATTGGGTGGAGTTTTCTTCAAAATGTTGCTATGGGGCACACCACGGGCATATTAAAAGAGGAGGGGGACTATGTGCAGTTTCCGTCCGGGACCCTTCTCTCTATCCGGCAGTGCAGCGACTTGGAGCACCAGGGTCACTAGTAGACCCTAGCACTGTGCTAGTATAGTGCACATGCACATGTCTTCAGC
Source organism: Pseudophryne corroboree (assembly GCF_028390025.1). Lineage (NCBI taxonomy): Eukaryota > Metazoa > Chordata > Amphibia > Anura > Myobatrachidae > Pseudophryne > Pseudophryne corroboree. Next base: position 957,030,414 of record NC_086445.1, on the reverse strand, counting down.
AATTCACTGTGGTTATTTTACCGTTGATCTTACTACTGCTCATGTGCAAAATGCTGGGAAAATTGTCCCGGGGATTTCTGGAGTGCTGCTGACACCAACATTGGACTCTAGAGGGGTAAGTATTGAAGAAATGGGTGCAGGGTGTGCAGTGTGGGCTCCCCTGGCTCCAGGAGCCTCTGTGCACCACACACTTTGCATCCATTATAGATACGCCACTGGGGCCCACAAAGATCTGGCTGCAGCCCTGGGTGAGACTGTAGCACCTGAGTGCTGTCCCTATTTTCATTTTCAATTTTTAATAACAAGATAGAAATAATATGGGGTTGGCTCCAATGTTGACACAAGTCACTGAGGGGCAGATGTATTAACCTGGAGAAGGGATAAAGAAGTGATAAAGCAGCGCAAGGTGATAACGCACCAGGCAATCATTACGGATTTGAAAAATTACAAGAGCTGATTGGCTGGTGCGTTATCACCTTGCACTTATCACTGCTTTATCACTTCTTTATCCCTTCTCCAAGCTTCATACATCTGCCCCTAAGTTTTTAAGGGGTCTATTCATGAAGCAGTGAAAAGTGTGGAGAAGTGAGAAAATGGAGAAGTTGCCCGTGGCAACCAATCAGCATTGAGGTAACATTTATAATTTGCATACTATACAGTTGTACGGAGCAGCTGATTGGTTGCCATGGGCAACTTCTCCACATGCTCACTTCTCCACACTTTTCACTGCTTCATGAATACACTCCTCAATATCTTAACCAGGATTCAGAATATGTTGGTCAGTGCAAGTCTTTAAAATAATATTACACTATGGCGTTAAGTTTTAGTGGATATATGGGTCATCATTTGGGATAGAAGGCTTCGTGGCTACAAGGGACCATGAAACAATGGGATTCTCTACATCAGTTGTTATCAATATGCTTTCAGTGTGAAATGCCTTTCTTTAAATTACTGCATAGAGTGATACAGCATACCTCACAACAGTCTAGTTCTTTAAATCAGGTCCCCTCAGGAGCCTTCAACCTTAAAGGGTGCGGAGCCTCACAGGAAGGGGCATGGCATCATGGCACCTCCCATTCCCATCACCGTGGGGGCGTGTCCATCACTCTCCAAGATGCTTGGCTGCCCACAGGCTAACTCTACCTAATGCCATGCGTATTGCTAAGCATCTATTCACACGCTGCTCTGCAAAACAGTGGTGACACCGTGGCCCACGAGTGGGACAATGAGACAGTCCAGAGGAGCAGGACAGTTAGGAGGTATGATAGAAGCACAGCACTTATCTCCTGAGGTGAGACACCCTGTATACATGCTATTTACAGATTTTGACCAAGGCTGCATTGCCTCTTGTTTTTGCTCTTAACCCCCGCATTACTGCTGTGTTTAGGCATATCCTGTTACTGCTATTTACCAAGAATCCCAGCACCCTGGTTAAGCACTCTGGCACAGATTTATCAAAGCTTGAATAAAGATAAAGTGGAAAGAGATAAAGGGCCTAATTCAGGGTTGATCACAAAAGCAAAATCTTTCTCTAATGGGAAAATCCATGTGCACTGCAGGTGGGGCAGATGTAATGTGCAGAGTGCGTTAGATTTGGGTGGGGTGTGCTCAAACTGAAATCTAAATTGCAGTGTAAAAATAAAGCAGCCAGTATTTACCCTGCACAGAAACAAAATAACCCACCCAAATCTAATTCTCTCTGCACATGTTATATCTGCCCCACCTGCAGTGCACGTGGTTTTGCCCTTTAGAGGAAAATGTTGTTTTGCATTCAACCTTGAATTAGGCCCTATGTAAGCAAATGATAAACAAGTAATGTATAGGATAAGTGCATTGTAGTAAGAAATGCTATGCGCAATTTACTAGTAACTTTCTGTGCTATATTCTGAGACTGTTAGTTCCATATAAGGCTCTCGCTGTACGAACCTAAATAACATCATGTCATTAGCATTAAACAGTCTGTTAACTCTCTTGGACAACAGTACGTTATGCAATTTCCTGTATAAATTATCAGCATTCTAATAAAAACAGTCTTCTCAATTGGGAAATTAAATAGTTTGACTTAGTTCACAAAGGGGGCAGAGATTAAAACGGGAGGAAACCTCCTACTGTGTCCTGGGGTTTTTCCAATACGTTGTTTATGTTAGAAACTCTTTAAGACAGTTATAACTTTATTGCTGCTTATGTTTTCATAGACGATTTAAACGGGAATTTATTGTGATTTAGAAAAGACTTCATAATATGTATATTTTGAATAGAAATTGCAATGTATACTGTTGGTAGCATCAGCAGCGATGGAATTAGTTGCGTCTCTCTGACCGCACAGTCTTTGTAGGATTATAGTTAGATGCTTCACAGGAGATGGAGAGACAAGAACAGAGCTGCGTAAGGGAGGCTGACCTGTGGATGCCGTGTCGGGCATGAGTTTTCCTGTGTAAGACACATAGACCTCCCTTGACATTAGACGGCCTGAAGGAAGCAAGAAATTAAGTTGGGAACAGATTTCCTTTAAAGTCTCAAGGGATGGCTCATGACATTTTGGTTCTTTAACTCTTGCATCTCCTCTGGCACATGATTTGTGGTGTGCTAGACTATATTACCAGAGGGCATAAACTGTCCTAAATGCATATCTCCCAACTGTCCCGCATTCAGCTGCATAGTCCTATTTTTCTAGGACTATCCCACCTGTGGGCTGCAGTGTTCCGAGGCGGGTGCAGCAGCGGGTAAGCAGTGGGTGAATGGATGCGCACGGCATCTATTCACAAAGCTGGGAAAGTCTGAGTGCAGCCCAGCATCTCGGAGAGTACTGGTCACACCCCTAGAGTGAAGGGAAAGGGGTTTCCATGAAGCTCCACCCCCTTTCCCAGAGGTTTTGCCCCCTGTGCAGTCACGTATGCACGATCTCACTCTGAGAGCCACTAATTTTGGAAGGTATGTAAATGGATGATGAAGATGCTCTGCAATACCAGCTATAGGCAACAGGTGGCAGACTGTGGGGACACCCAAACTTTCAAAAGTGCGGAGAAGTGGACAAGTGGAGAAGTTGTCCATAGTGACCAATTAGCTTCTACCCAGGGGACTGCCATCAGAAATTGTGGGGCCCGGGACTGACAAAAGAGACAGCGCCTTTTCCCTCATAAAAAATAAAAAAAAAATTATGCTGCACGGCTCCACCCCTATGTGATGTCATACATCATGAAGTTACATATGGGTGGAGAATTACGGACCTACAGCAGAGAGCTGCTGCACAGGGGAGGATTGAATTAAGAAGTCCTCCCTGTGCAATGCATCAGCCCACTGTTGTACACACTTGGTGCAGCTCTTCAAGTATCTGCGATAGGAGCCAGGGGTGGGCCCCTCTCTCTGTAAGGGCGCAGGACACCAGTCCCCACAGTCCCCCCCGATGGCTGCCCTGTTTCTATATATATATTATTTTATAGAATGCATTTAATAAATGCTAGTTAAGCTGATTGGTTACTATCTACACAGTTAGCGACATGGTGATATATGACCAATATATATGAAGTTAAATAGGATATCTACAGATGTCACTATGCATATCACAGTGTGGAAGATTATCCAATAGGATACTGGGTTGAACAATTATCCCAATTGTTGCATGAATCAGGATATCCGTTCACCCATGCCATGAGCATTCACTGACCCTTTGGCTATTATGCCTATATTACCAGCCATCAAGCTTCTATGGCAACTTCCCCACTTCTATGGCAACTTCCCCACTTTTTCTCTCCTTTCACTGCTTGTTACATCTCCCCATTAATGTCATGAAGCTGCAGGATACGTAATGCAGATAAAAAAAAACACCACAATCGACTAATATGACATATACAAGTAAGGGTATCATTGACATATTTTTATATAATTAAACATTTTTATTCCCACGTTAATGTGAAAATATTGAAATATATGTAGAAACTAAAGTACGGTAAAAAACAAGTAATTAAGAGTTTGAAAAGAAGAAAAGAGAACAGTGTAGTATCTGGGACACTGTGGGGCAAATTTACTAAGGTGGGAGTTTTTTTTAGAACTGTTGATGTTGCCCAGAGCAACCAATCAGATTCTATCTATTATCTTCTAGAAGCAGCTAGATAAATGTTACGTAGAATCTGATTGGTTGCTATGAGCAACATCACCAGTTCTAAAAAACTCCCACCTTATTAAATTTACACCTCAGTTCTTATTTATTTTTATCAAATTTATTAGAATTATTTAAATTAAAATAAACATATTCAAACTCTGTCTCGAATTTGCAAAGTATTCTAACAGTAATTTCTCCCCTTTCCTTTTCTTTTCTTCATATAATAAAGATTTGGCAGTTTTGAATTACTAATATTCACTTTGCAATGAAAACAAATTCAATGAACAATTAGCCTGGTTCATATTTGTAAGTAAAGCAAAAAAGCAAGCAACAGGGCAAAACCATGTTGCACTGCAGGTGGGGCAGATGTAACATGAGCAGAGACATTCAGATTTGAGTGGGGTGTGTTCAAACCACTGGCGTATCTATAATGGGTGTAGTGTGTGCATTGCACACGGACCCCTGAGTCAGAGGGGGCCCCCACCGCACACGCTGCACCCATTTTTTGATTACTTACCCCTCCGGAGTCCCGAGCCGTCGTCAGCAGCGCTGTGGAATGACCGTGAAAATGGTGCAGCGGCCATTTTCACGGTGTTCTGCGCATGCGCAGTAGAGAAATCACAGGGAAAATAGCCGCCTCTCCATTTTCCTGGTGATCTGCGCATGTGCAGTAGAGTCTGAGCCCTCTAGTGCTCAGACTCTCCAACGCTGCCGGGAGAGAGGAGGGGACCCAAACTGAGGAGGCAGCACATGGGTCTCCTCATCTCTTAAAGCGCCCCTATTTCAATCTGAAATCTAAACTGCAGTGTAAAAACAAAGCTGTATAACATTTGTGGGCTACATGCAAAAGCAGCCAGTATGTACCCTGCATAGAAACAATATAAATATATTTACTTCCCTGGCATGGCAACATGGTTTTCCCAGACACAAAGTTGCTTGCTATTTTGTCTTTACTGACAAAAATCAATCAGGCGCAATATGTACAGAAATAAAAAAAAAATACTTTTTTTTTAAATTAAAAAATAAATTTTATATATATATATATATATATATATATATATATTTTTGTATGATAATCGATTAGCTTATTTAATTTTTGCTCATTTGCCACCAAGGTTCTGTAAAATAACTTAAACAATGTTTTAAGTCTCGTAAATCGTACTAAAGCTATATTACAGATTCAAAACAAACCAAATGTCTTGCGAAATGATGTAAAGAATTTCAGTTTTATAAAAGAAACAGATCTTAGCAGAGAGATTTTCATAGATTTACTTTATGGGGAACTTTTCAGAGTCATGCAGGGAACTTCTGCTACTAGCGCTCTTTATAGCGGCGAAGTGAATCACCATGACTAAATCACTTCAGATGTAATTCTGCTTCCAGTGAGGATATGGCTAGGCTAATCCCTCCAAATACCTTTCTTCCTCTGTGGCCCATATCTTTGTTGTTTATCCTTAGAGAAACAAGGAACTAATTGTTTTAATGTAATTTAAATACCATGAAAATGTCAACAGAATGATTTTTCATGCAATTTATTATGTTTCAATTTAAAAATGTGATCAAATATTTTCTCCGGATAGAAAGTTAATTATCGGCTCCTGTGATGAATGGGATAGGACAGGGCTTTGCAAATTATTGATATACATGCCTAGAAATAACTTTCTCCAAGTAATTTTCAATGTATTTGAAAAGCTTAATTTCTGATTGCACTTCCTCTGCAGTGTGTGGGGATGATGCATGCATGAGTGGGGAGGAAAGGGCCATATTACACTCAAGGTCCAACCTTTTCACAGGACCTATTTAGTCATTGAACCCACTGTTTACTTAGGGGTCTATTCATGAAGCAGGGAAAAGTGTGGAGAAGTGAGCCAGTGGAGAAGTTGCCCATGGCAACCAATCAGCATTGAGGTAACATTTATAATTTGCATACTATACAATTGTACAGAGCAACTGATTGGTTTCCATAGACAACTTCTCCACAGGCTCACTTCTCCACTCTTTTCACTGCTTCATGAATAGACCCCTAAGTATTGCATTATCGGACCAACAGGTGAATTTGGACTGTTTTCAGGGTGGCTGCAAATCTTATTTATTTCTGATAAAGCTTTATTAACACAGGGATGACCGTGTAGGGCTACATACATACCATTGGAATGCTGATGGTATTTCAGTAACTCCTGTTCAGAGAATAATATATATTATTTACAGATATGTATAACAAAAGGAGTGGTATTCATGTGACCAGCGGTCGGGAGACCAACGGTAACATGACCTCCACCTACATCCCACCCCCTCACTATCCCGACGGTCGGCATGCCGACCAACAGGGACTATTTCCACTTGTGGGTGTCCACGACAGCCATATAGTGGGAATAGAACACGTGGCGACCACAGGTCACCACAGAGCCCGCAAGGGGCTTGCTGCACTTGCCCCTTCCCGCCGGGATCCTGGCGTCGGTATGCTTCCGGGATCCCAGCGTCGGTATGCTGACCCCGCCGGTCAGCCATACCACACCCTAACAAAAGATATCCTCTTCCATTAAGATCAACTAATAGGAATTTGTCCAGAAGAATTGAGAACCAGTACCCAGAGAGCCATAGCATAATAATTCAAAAAGTTATAAGAGTGACAAGCTTTGAACCAAGACAAATAATTATCGTGCAGCCAGCAGTGTCCGGTCAAGGTCTCACTAGTTGGTTTGAGCCCACCAAGATGGGAAGCACTATGGCGCTGACTGGTGCAAAGTCGGCAGTAGACTTACTTGACATAATACAGTAACAGCATAACAAATGAAATTAACGGACCAAGGTCACCAGTAAATACACTTCTGTGAGTCTATCCCAGTGTCTGTACTCTGAGATGAGATGAGTTTTGATGCAATATATATTTTTATTTGTTTGATAGTGGACAGCTTGCAGACAGATTGCTTTCTAAACTCCTCTTCTAAATGTACATACCTGAACCTCAAGTACAATGATATATACGTGCATTGAGGATAGTATTGATAAGTATATTGCTCAAAAAGTAATAGAATATATAAAATTAGAAATCGATCACCAATATAAATTACAAGACCATATCCGTCTAGAATACAGGGCCCTATATTGTTAAAGTCAAATAAATAAAACAGCTAAAAATCACAGCATACATAAATGATTGAAATGTAGAGAGAAATTTGCAAATAGAAATACGTCAATGTGTATATATGAAACAAAAACAAAATGAACAAAATTTAGAATAAAATAAAATAGAATATCAAAAGGGGTAAAGACACACATCAGACAAAGGGAAACAGGAAGTAGGGAAAGAAGGGATACAGTGGGAGTGTTTAATAGAGAGTTACATAGTCAAAGTATATAAATATCTAAGACAGTGTCTTGGAATAATATAATATATCTACTGGAGTGTCTGAAGGGTTTGATAGTCTTGCCGGCCTCAAGTCGGGGAGGTATTTAATTCCCTATACAGAGTCCAAGAAGAAGACTCAAATAGTTCATTGATATGGGTCAGAGTTACTGTAAGTCATCCAACTGCGCAATGTAAAGTCCCCACTGTTTCTGACAGTGGAGCACGCCCTCTTCCAAGCCTGGGAGCGTAGATTTATGATCAAAGTATAAATTCTGTAAAAGGGATGATATTTTATGTAATGTTAAAAACCCACTACTCCCAAAAGTAGATAGATATTAAATATGAAACCTCATATTATGAGGTTATACAACTTTGTATGAAATAAAACAGTGATACTAGAAAAAAATCCATTTCACTTATTAATATTGCGCCCGTGCATTTATTATTCACTGCACTCACCTTAGAACAGTCGGCTAAACAGTGATATCTAAAAATGGCTAGAGATGTAGAGGGTTTGGATTTGTCCAGATTTACCTGGATCTCTAAACAGCATCTTATTGGCTTTCGAAAGTCACATGTTTTGGATAGCCAATGAAAAAAAATATAAATAAGTCCGAACTCGCGTTGCAACACAATGCAATGCACAACCAGTTTGGACCATGTGGTGTACTGCAATGAACTACTGCATGGATAGAGACTGCGATTATGTGGTTATACCCTGCGTGAGACATTTATGATCTCTATGCTGAGCCTTTTCCGATAGGCAGGCACAGTATTGCGTATCATGATGAAGTCATAGGCGATCACTTCTTGTTTTTATTGACTGCAAAAAATTAGGGTGGGGGGGGGGAGTCTGAGTTCAATACATCACACAAAACTCTTGATTAAAAATGGACCTCTTGACCATTGTAGAGGGGTCTCTAGTTGTAACCTTTGCACAATGCCAATAGCAATCAAAAGGGGGTAATCCTATTAACAGACAGAGGAAGTTTATGCACGTTTTATTTTTTAGGAAAGATCATATTTGAGAGTCAGCTTGGAACAAGCTAATTCAAGTCAAATCAAGCTCATATAGGCAGTGTTGGACTGAGGCATGTAGGGCCCACCTGGGAAATGCAGTGGTATGGGCCCGTGTTTAGGGGTGTGGCCAGTCTGCAGAGGGGTTGTGGCCTGCCACCTTATTGATTTGACTAACCATTAGAGAGTGCAACGCCTGGGCCCCTTCATAAATATATACAGTAATTTCAGCTGCTGCATGCATGATAATGTACCAGATTAATAACAGATTAATAACAGCAATGCACTGTAGAAAATACACCAAAATCCAGTATAAGGTAACATATGTATAATGTATAATTCAAGTGCACAGTCTAGAACCTGATCCTTAGAGAAGGAGGTGGGCCCCCGGGCAATGGGGCCCACCGGTAGTTTCCCCTGTACCCCTGTGGGCCAGTCCATGCCTGCATATAGGAACAGATCAATTTGCACATTCATCTTAACTTTGCTTCTTTTTGCTTCTTTTTTCCAGAACGTCCTATGTCTGCTTATTAATTCCATGTACAGTAAGTAAGGGTTACATTATAACGCTGGAAAAGAATGGTCTTGGATAAGACCTAATTAGCATGCATACTGTCTGATTAATCAGCCTTCTACAGTATATCTAAGTGTGCAGATGACAATGGGACATCCACTTCAACTGCAAGAAAGATGTTTCAGCATTATCACAGAATGGGGTTCTTCAACTATAAGGGTTGTCAGACTGTGGATTGCTTTACCAAGGGAGATTGTGATGGCCAATTCCCTTCATGTATAATGGATTGGGTGGGCAGAGGTGCCGGAAAGGAGGGGGAGCAGGTATGCCAGAAAGGATTTTTCTTGTTCCTTGCACGTAGTGGATAAATTGTCAGATGCACCGCTGGGGGTTTGTTTTGCAAGTCCCCATAATAATAAGTTGAACTTACAGTAATTTACCTTTTTATCTGAACTAGGGTGAGATGTACCTAAGCCAAAAATGTGGTAAAAACTCTGGAAATATCGCTTTCTGAGTTTTTATCGCATTCCCCTATGTACCAAGCTCTGGAAACTTGGAGCTGGTGGGTAATGCCATCTGTAGCTGGAGTTATACAATAGAAGCCTATGGGCTTCTTTCCTTATTCTTCCCGGAGAGGGGTCCAATCACATGCCTCCAAAAAAACCCTGCGGCCGCTGCATCAGTCTCTGCATGTGCAGAAGGTCTCCTGGGTCCTAAACGTAGAAGTCCAGTCATTGCAAAGGATAGCTCTTATAGGGAGAGCTGTCCTTTGCGATACTAATCGCATTTGTAAGTACATATGCAATTAGTATGTACACGTAAGTGACGGAATGTACCGCAACTCTTATGTAATGCTTAGTACATCCCTCCCCTAATGAGATAACGTGATTAAAAGTTTTGTCTACCATCATGGAAAACTCCAAGAAGTGATAATACTATTGACTTGGACCAATACAAAAGGTTTCTTTAGCCATTAACAACACATACCTAAAACACTAAGTGGCTTATTTACCCCCCCAAAATTGTAGGATTTACCCTGAAAACACCTGTTCTCAGGTGATATCCGCAAATTTAAAGTATCACCAGAATGTATATAAGAGGATAACAATCGCAATATGTTTTTTATGGGCGCTGCTATTTATAATATTTAACAAGAATTTGACCTCTGCAGCTAATGCCATTGTAGCCCATGAGTTTCTTACTGCAAACTTTATCGGGAGAGGGATCCATAAAATTCCTCCCCAGCAATTGTCGCTCATGCGTGAATGGTCTGCTGACCTCACATGTGCAGTAGTGCAATGGCTAAGCAGTGATAACACACAAATTTTCTTTAATATAGGTCCCTAGATATTGATAAGTTTTTAATTATTATTGTTTTATTTATTATAGGTGTGTGTGCTAATGCACGCCGCCTCTCCTGCCTACTAATTACCTCCTCCCACTCCTACCTCCAAGATTTTGCACATGCGGCTCAATTTTTCTGGAATTCTCTACCCAGGGGCATAGCCAGAACTTTGTGGGCCCCATAGCAACATTTTGAAGGGGCCCCCGTCCCAATGCTTCTAGAATCTAGAGAGACACTTCTCTGCAGCAGTTGTTACTTTTATGCCCTATAATAGTGCCCTAGTTCATTTTCTGAACCATGGTAGAGCCTTATTTAATGTTATGCCCCATAGTAGTGCCCTAGCTTCTTTTATGAATCGTAGTAGTGCCTAAGTTCACCCATGTCACATTTCAGAGCTGCCAGTACACATTATGCCGCACAGTACCCCCAATTCACATTATGATAAACAGTGCTCCCCGCTCATATTGTGCCACATTATAGTGCCCTGGTTCATATTATATAACATTAAAATGCCTTCCCGTTCATTTTATACCACACTACAATGAGCAGGTCCAGGGGTATACTTAGATATATTGCAGGCTGCATGGAAAAAGTTTAAAAAGGACACCTACGTACCACCCAATGGCAAAAAATGTATATAACACATGTAACTGTGACAGGGAAGGTGGGCCCCTCTCAGCTCTGGGCCCCATAGCAGCTGCACTGCCTGCACCTATGATTGCTACACCCCTGTATCTTCCTCTCCCCCTCAGGCTCTCCACCTGTCTACAAAACTACAAACAGGCTCTCAAGACACACTTCTTCACAAAACCCAGCTGTCTCTCATCCTAAGCCCTCTATTACTCATGTTCACTTTCTACCCCATCTGTGTCACCCGTACCTGTGTGCCCCTCCCCTTTAGAATGTAAGCTTTCACGAGCAGGGCCCTCCTCCCTCATGTGCCTTTACGTCTCTTACTTAACCTATCTTCTTTTCAATACTGTCTTTGATGGCACCAAATCCATCAGTTTTCTGCCACCCTGATACTTATTTCAGTGCTGTTTACTGACGCAGCTATGTTTATATACCCTGTACTTGTCCTATATTGTATTGAATTACAAGTCACTGTCTTCATGTTTTGCTTATTTGTTTACTCTGTAATTGGGCGCTGCAGATCCCATGTGGCACCATATAAATAAAGGATAATAATAATAATAATAATAATAATAATAATAATAATAATATGTGCAGATTTATTATTAAAGCTCAGTTTCCCAGGTATTAGAAGGGTAGAGGGAAAATCACATGTCCAGCACTACTTCTTTATCCTGATGCTGTATATGTGTAGAAGAAAGCCGGTATGTTTCAAGAGAACCTTGACATCCTTTCTTGATTACTGTGCCAAGACTCTTTCCATTTTGCAAATTAAAGGCATCATTTTAAATTGATTCCTTTTTGTGTGGATGTTGAATTTGTCTTTCTAGTCTCCTGTCACCTCTTACAAAGTTAATTGATACAAGGTGTCAGGTATTATCATGGCTCACATCATCTCCCAATCTACACCTCCATTGAACATCCTGTGAAATGTTCGGGCCTTCCAACCAACCTTCCAGTATACTACTGGTGATCTATGGAGATCACAAAGGATTTCAACGAGATTGCTAAAGGACTCCGGCAGTGCTTGAAAGTTGGTAAAGATTTTATATATAGTTTTATGCGTTGTAACGGGACTATCCATCTGCAGTATGTCAAGCACTGCTCTTCAGCTTTCCTTTTGAATAACTGAGACTTCATACAGCTATTGATCAGTCTATGAACTAGTTCTCTATATTTACTGTGATCGCAACTCTAGGTTCTTGCTAAATTATTGTAAGGTACATTTATTGAGACCCTAGCTATACTGTAGGTCAGAGGTTCTCAAATGCGGTTCTCAAGGCACCCCAGTGGTCCAGGTTTTAGGTATATCCATGGCTCAGCACGGATGGTTAAATCAAATTGACTAAGGTGCTAATTAAGGTGACTATTTACTAGACCTTGGAGAGAGATAAAGTGGACAAAGATAAAGTACCAACCAACCAGCTCCTAACTGTCATTTTTCAAACAAAGTCTGTAACATAGCAGTTAGGAGCTATTTGGCTGGTACTTTATCTCAGTCCACTCTAGCTCTCCCCAAGGCTTAGTAAATAGACCAGTAAGTCACCTGTGGCCAAGCATGGATAAATGTAAAACCTGGACCGTTGGTGGTGCCTTGAGGACCGAGTTTGAGAACCTCTGCTGTAGATCCTTGAAGAATAATGGCTAGGTACAGTATGCTAATATTGTTACATTGTTTTATATCTATTTTATAGAACAAACATATTTTTTTACTGTAAACATAAGGTCCACTTGATTGTTTAGTTAATTTTCAAATTCACTGAGTTTAAGTGTTGGTTTTCCTCTATTGTAGTCCTTCTGTATATGATTTTGGTTCTTATTGACATACGTACGGAGTATACTATAGTATACATGAAGGCTTAAAATAGGCAGCATAATATTGTGTAACCAGAGCCTAGTCTTGAAGTGTGAACTCCCAGACAACTGATCCGGCTGAGAACAAGTTGCAGAAATGTCTTTCTCTGTTCTTTCTATATTAGCTTTACCGTTGTGTAACCACCTGTCCAAAACGTGACCGGTTTATATTCTGGGTTTTATTTCAAACAATGTTTGTCTTGCATTTTATAGCCAAAAAGTCCCTGCAGAATACAACTGTTGAGTAGATGCAAATACAGTATGTTCCATTAAATAGGGTGTAGAACTACAAGTGGAACCTATTGGTAGAACTAATCTCACAAACCTAGCTCAACAGAGAATAAAGAAACTCCTGTAACATCTACAATTGCATGGAAGGTCCCATTCAGATGACATTAGCGTAATGTATTGCGTATACCATTGAGCGGCTATATGCTGTATACCATTGTTTATTGCCCATACCTACATATGCTCTGCAATGAAACATGCACGGTACTAAAATATCGAAGATTCCTACGCACAACCAACTGTATATGAAACCATTAGCAAAACGTTTTATGCATGGAAAAATATACTTGGGAAAATTCTGTACTTTCTCAAATATCTTTAGTCAGTTTTTAAATGTAGAATAGATGCTAGCAGAATATTGCTATGACTGAAAGAATTAGCATTTTCATTTTATTAATGATTTTAGGGGGATTCTGCCTTATTTGGTGGCTTTTACGAATGCATTTGATTTTGCCATCATCAAGTTTCAAAAGTGAATTAAATCATAATAGCTATATCTATTTTGATGGGACGGGCAATGAAAGTGCAGTTTTATAGAAGACATAGAGCAGATTCCACCCCCAACCAATTAATTACAGAGGTGTCTATTCATGAAGCAGTGAAAAGTGTGGAGAAGTGAGCCAGCTGAGAAGTTGCCCATGGCAACCAATCAGCTGCTACGTATAATTTTATAGAATGCACTTTATAAATGTTACCTCAACACTGATTGATTGCTATGGGCAACTTCTCCAATGGCTCACTTCTCCACTCTTATCACTGCTTCATGAATAGACCCCAGAATGCGTTTTAGTTACAGTGCTACGGGCCTGATTCAGATGGATCTCTGTGCATGGTGACTTTTTGAATACAGCGCATGGACAGATGCGAACTTCCGTATGTTTGCATATGTCCGAATAATTATTAGTCAGGCAGAATGTGGCTGGATCTGTCCATGAAATTTGGCATCTCGGGCTGACAAGTGGGAGGCGACAATGGTGGTCATTCCGAGTTGTTCGCTTGTTGCCGATTTTCGCTATGCTGCGATTTGTTGCAAAATGCGCATGTGCAAGGCACGCAGGGCGCATGCGCTTAGCTATTTAACTAAAAACTTAGTAGATTTGCTGTGGATTCTGCGGCGCTTTTCAGTCGCACTGCTGATCTGTGAATGATTGACAGGAAAGGGGCGTTTCTGGGTGGTAACTGAGCGTTTTCCGGGAGTGTGCTAAAAAACCCAGACGTGTCAGGGAAAAACGCGGGAGTGTCTGGAGAAACGGGGGAGTGCCTGTTTGTCACGTCAAACCAGGAACTAAACGGACTGAGGTGATCGCAATCTGTGAGTAGGTCTGGAGCTACTCAGAAACTGCAAAGAATTATTTATTAGCAATTCTGCTAACCTTTCGTTCGCTATTCTGCTAAGCTAAGATACACTCCCAGAAGGCGGCGGCCTAGCGTGTGCAATGCTGCTAAAAGCAGCTAGCGAGCGAACAACTCGGAATGAGGGCCAATGTGAGCACAAGGAACTGCCCTGTCTCGTGGGCGTGTCATGGGAGTGTCTTGGGTGTTTTGGGCTCCATGTGTACGGCAAGGGGAGCCTGCTTCAGACTGATCTCAGGCAACTTTCATGGGGTTATTGCAAGCGCCAGTACTGATGATGGCACTTGCGGATGGTGTAAAATGAACGGGCAGCATAATCCCCGCATTAACCCTACAGATTATTGCATTAGCATAAGGTAGTAAATCCAGCTGCAGCTGACATACGGACTTCTATGGTATCTGTAAGAATAAAAAGAACCTCATTTTTTTCATCAAAACGTGAGTGCTGTTTTTTTCCCCGTGTGCTGGAAAAATTGAGTGCAAATATTTAACCCCTTCTGGACCCTGCACCACCAACCTAATTTTCATTACAATGTGCTGTCTTGTGTATATATATATATATATATATATATATATATATACAGGGTGAGTATCCCTTATCCAAAATGCTTGGGACCAGAAGTATTTTGGATATTGGATTTTTCTGTATTTTGGAATAATTGCACAACATAATGAGATATCATGGTGATGGGACCTAAATCTAAGCACAGAATGCATTTATATTTCATATACACCTTATACACACAGCCTGAAGGTAATTTTAGCCAATATTTTTTATAACAGTGTGCATTAAACAAAGTGTGTGTACATTCACACAATTCATTTATGTTTCATATACACCTTATATACACAGCCTGAGGGTCATTTAATACAATATTTGTAATAACTTTGAGTATTAAACAATGTTTGTGTACATTGAGCCATCAGAAAACAAAGGTTTTACTATCTCACTCTCACTTAAAAAAGTCCGTATTTCGGAATATTCCGTATTTCGGAATATTTGGATATGGGATACTCAACCTGTGTATATATATATATATGTATATATATATATATATATATATATATATATACATATATAATGGTTGTCAAACTTCAACCCAGCTGGGGAGCCTCAGGGGTGCCACGTTTGGTACTTCAGAAGTTACAGAGAAACTCATCCTTGCTCTGCAACTGATGTCAACATAGCTACTTAGCTTGATCTTAGGTGACACTGGAACTCCACGGTTCCGCTATTTGGGAGATGGAAGGTGAACGGTAGAAAAACATTTACCTCCAGTTCTCATTATGTTTTGTTTATTGCATTTCGGGGGCACTGTAATCCTGAAGGATGAAAATATTTTCCATTTGTCACAATGGCACGTGCTTTTGAATGTCTGAACAGCTGTAAGACTTTGTGGTTAATGATCTCGAAGGCAACTTGACCATGTCAAATTTTTGCATTTCATGATGAAAATTTCCATTGAACTCAATCAACCAAAAAACTCTGTCTGGGTTTTAAGTTTAAGGCATCTGAATCATGCTCTGTGTTTGGATAAATGTCACGAAAATCTTATTTAAATTATTTAATTATACATTTAACATTATGCTACACAAGGCTGCCTCGTATTTAACAAAGTATGTATGTAACATTCCAAACAGACGTTTTTACTGTGTGGCATCAAAAACAAAATCTGTTGTAAGGCAGAGCTTGATGTATGGACGGTAACTGATATGCAGTCACAAAGTAGCTGCAAAAGTAAGTTTTAGATGTCAAACCTATAGTATGTACAACGGGTTGGAATGGATATTCCGGCAGACAGGATGCCGGTGGATAGAATACTGGCTGAAGCATCCCGATGATTAAAATCCCGGAAGGGGTATACTTACTTGATCGGACCTCATGTCACCTGTCTGTCTCCTCCCACCCCCTAGATTGTGAGCTCCTTAGAGCAGGGCCCTCTTCCCTCATGTTCTCAAAACCCTCTTTACTCACACGTCAATTACAGCTCTTTCCTACGTAGCGAATGTCTATACCCGCATCTCCTCTCGATCAGTACAATTTCTCTTCCAGTGGCTCCTCGACCCCAGTAGTATGCTAACGACTCCTTTGCTTCCTTACATCTCAGCTGTAGTGCGTACTGAGAATTGTGGCTCTAATTGTTACCTGTGCTGTTTTAGTTTTTCTGTTATTATAATGTTAAGTTCTGTGTACCCTGTATTGTTCTAATGTGTGCCGCATTAGAACACTGCAAACCACTTGCGACTCCTTCTAAATAAACTGTAATAATCATAAAAATAATAAAGATGGACTCATTGCAAAGATGTGACAGTCATCAACATCACCAAGTATATTATAGGACGCACAAGGATACATTTTAAGGGCATATATTAAAGATACATGTGATTCAAAATTTGCCACATCCCAAAGGGTTGCATGAGGAGCACATTTTTTTTGCAGGGTGATCAGTTTGCACCTATGGTTTCTGACTTGTAAAGCAGCCACATGTAGGATGCTATTTACGCAAACCACAGGACAATAAATACCTTAGCATGTGTTTAAAAGCTGCATCTTCTTGATGTTTTAAAATTTCAGTAAAATACCCACAGTGTATATATCCCCAGTAGTACATTGGGGTGTCCTTTTTAGCTTTGAGTTTAACATGGTCAGGTGTACCTTCAAATATTTGTAATCCCACTCTTTACAACCCATATAAACATCTATCTTTTGACGCTACAGCACAGCTAACAGTAAGAATATCTATCCTCCGCTCATGTTCCAACCAACTGAAAGCTCAGGATTAGAACACTCAGTAGCGTCTGATTGTGTGATAGGCAAATCTATTTGGAAACATTCCTATGTCCAATATGCATGGACTACTTATGGTACTGCAGTTACTAAGGGGTCTATTTACAAAGCCTTGGATGGAGATAAAGTAGGCAGAGATAAAGTACCAGTCAACCAGCTACTAACTGTCATTTTTCAAACCCAGCCTGCGACATGACAGTTAGGTGCTGGTTGGTTGGTACTTTATCTCCATCCACTTTATCTCCACCCAAGGCTTAGTAAATAGACCCCTTTATCACATAACACCAGTTAGCTGGACTGCCATGTGGCCATAGACCAAACGATGTGTCATCAGAGGCCAATGGAGATGTATCCAGAGGATCTCTCTCCTAAAAATTCTGCCTACTATAGGCTAACATCATCTTTAGCTTGTGATAGCTGCCAAGGCCAAGCTTTAGGATGCTTCAAACTACGGGGTATGCTTTGCGGGTGGAAATAGAGGGGCCGCTGCAGAAATTGGAGATATTTGCAGACCCCCCCCCCCCCTCTATGGGATTCCTTAATATTCCCATTCCTTAACAACTGGTGTTTTCTGGGGGATATCCCACAAATTTATTTTGATATATATATGCCCTTGAGAACCGTACAATGGACAAGGGGTTGTCAGTTCTGAATAGAAGAGAGATGTATTGTCCATCAGCATAGAAAGGGATTTGTTTTACCGTCTGGATGAACACCATTAGAATGTATGAAAGGCTGAAACTTAATGGCCTTATGTCTTTTCTCTTATGTCCTAGACAGTAGCGGATCTTGCCACAGGCAAGCAGGACTTTTGCCCGGGGTGCCGCCTTCCGGAGGGCGCTGGCGCCATCCGGAGGGCGCCGCACCGTGGCAAGATCCGCCACTGCTGCCCGCTGTGTCCCCCGTCCGCCTCCGCTGCCCGCTGCCGTCCCCGTCCGCCTCCTGTGAAAGGAACTAGACGCTATGCGGCTAGTTTCCCTTCGTGGAGAGTAACTTTGCTGAGCGGTGCGCGATGACGTCATCGCGCACCGCACAGCAAAGGTCCTCTCCACGAAGGGAACTAGACGCATAGCGTCTAGTTTCCCTTCGTGGAGAGGACATTTTGCTGTGCGGTGCGCGATGACGTCATCGCGCACCGCTCAGCATTCAAGCGGCGCTAGCAATGTACAGGGGGCGTAACTGACCACGCCCCCTGTATTAGACCACGCCCCTTTTCCTGCCCGGGGCACAGAGCGCCCTTGAACCGGCCCTGGTCCTAGAGGATGCTGGGGTCCTTTTTAGTACCATGGGTATAGACGGTTCCGCAGGAGCCTTCAGCACTTTAAGACTTTTTAACAGTGTGAACTGGCTCCTCCCTCTATGCCCCTCCTCCAGACCCCAGTTTAGAAAATATGCCCTGGAGACTGGATGCACACCAGTGCAGCTCTACAGAGTTCTGCTGGAAAAGACTTTGTTAGGTTTTTTACTTTACAGGGAAGCTGCTGGCAACAGCTTCCCTGCTTCGTGGGACTTAGGGAGGGGAGTAGGAACCAACTTCTCAGTTAGTTTAATGGCTCTGCTTCCGCTGACAGGACACCATTAGCTCCTGAAGGGTACTGAGCACAGCCCTTGCCTGGCTGCTGTTCGCTCCCACAGCACTGCCGCCACCCCCTAACAGAGCCAGAAGTCAGAAGACTGGTGAGTATTAACCGGAGACCTGCAGAGAGGGGCTCTCCGGTCATCATGGCGGCATAAAGGTACCAGCGCAGAGCGGGACACTGCGCAGCAACATTTATCTCAGCACAGGGTGCAGGGCACGCGGGGGGGGGGGGGGGGGGGGGGGGACACATGATAAATCCTTACTCTCAGTGGCATTAACGTACACACCAGGGAGCCGCTGGTGTACATACCCCTGCCAGTATAAATATAATGTTACTGTGGCTGAACCGCGCCATTACAGGGGGCGTGGCTTCTCCTCAGAATTGCTTGTTACACTCAATTGGCGCCATTTTCTCCTCACAGAGACGCCGGAGCGCTGATCCTGCATGCTGCTTCTTCCTCACACATCGCTGATACAAGTACCAGGGTGTTATAGAGGGGAGGGGAGCACATAATTTATTGAAGTCTGCGGGCTTCACATTGGACATAAAGCGCTGTGTTGGTATATACATGTATATTCATTTTCTGCAATACATATAGGGCATGTGGTGTGGACTGGCAATTCCCTCTGGGTCCCTCTGACAGATATTAGTGTAGGTCTGCCCCCTTTAGCTCCCGTGTGTGTGAGTGGTGTGACTGTACACGCGTGTACCATGTCTAGAGAAAGCTCTTCCCTGGAGGAACCCATTTTAGAGGCACAAGAGTGTTCTGAGCCTCTGTAGGTGAGAAAGCTGCAGAGTAATATGGCTAAACTAGCAAAGAAATTCTCTGAGTCTGAGGAACAGACAAATCATTGGAGACAATCTGTGGAAGATGCTCTATTTGCTGATTGTTCTACATCATCCACTCGGGACCCCTCCAGTTCCCAGAAAAGGTCCCTGGCCCAAATTATGCAAAGGGACACCGACACAGATTCCGACACTGACGTCGACACTGGGGATTTGAGAGGGGTAGATCCCAAACTGGCTAAGAGCATTCAATGTATGATAGTCGCTATAAAAGAGGTGTTGGAATTTCCTGACACAACACCCCCACCTGAGGAAATAAATTATTTGAAATTAAATAAAAAACAGGTGGTGACTTTTCCTCCATCTAAGGACTTAAATACATTTTTTGAGGAATCCTGGGCTAACCCGGAAAGGAAATTTGCTATCCCTAAAAGGTTGCAGGTAGAGTACCCTTTCCCTGAAGAGGATAGGCGTAAGTGGGAGTCACCCCCAATGATAGACACCTCAGTCTCTAGGTTGTCAAAGAAAATACTTTTACCTGCCCCAGGGTCAGCTTCATTAAAAGAACCTGCTGGCCGCAAATTAGAGACAACTTTAAAGTCCATCTATGTTGCTACGGGTACGTTGCTTAGGCCCACAATTGTGTCTGTGTGGGTAGGTAACGCAGTGGAAAAATGGGCAGATAACTTGATTGTGAATATTGACACGGTCGATAAA
Source organism: Pseudophryne corroboree (assembly GCF_028390025.1). Lineage (NCBI taxonomy): Eukaryota > Metazoa > Chordata > Amphibia > Anura > Myobatrachidae > Pseudophryne > Pseudophryne corroboree. The sequence goes on along the minus strand of NC_086445.1, from coordinate 957,010,091 downwards.
GATGACATTCTGCAAATTCTAGGTCATATCAAAGATTCTGCAGGTTATTTGGTTGAGGCTATGAAGGATGTAGGCTTACTGTGCTCACGGGCCTCTGCTATGGCGATTTCGGCCCGCAGGGCGCTGTGGATGCGCCAATGGAATGCTGACACAGAATCCAAAAGAAATATCGAGGCCCTCCCCTACAATGGTGAGGCCCTCTTTGGAGAGAAACTAGATGCCATGATATCAACTACTACATCTGGCAAATCAGCATTTCTGCCGTCGGCAGCTCCACCGGCTAAAAAAGTATATCATTCTCATACTATGCAGTCCTTTCGGCCCGACAAGTACAAAAAGGCTAAAAGTACCCCTTTTTTCACAGGAAATGGGAAAGGAAAGAGTAGAAAACCTACAACACTCTCAGGCTCCCAGGAACAGAAGTCAGCAACTACTTCTGCAAAAGCCACAGTGCGATCGGGTGGGGCACGTCTACTATTTTTCAGCCAGATTTGGCTTCACTCAGACCTGGATCCTTGATAATATCCCAAGGTTACAGGTTGCAATTTCAAGACCTTCCCCCATGCCGATCTTTCAATCAGCCTTACCAGTTTCTGCTCAAGACAGCACAAATGTCCTGAACGCAATACACAAATTAATGTCAAGACAAAGTAATTGCCTTAGTTCCTGCTGAACAAAGGAATCAAGGTTTTATTCAATCCTGTTTGTGGTACCGAAGCCGGATGGCTCGGTCAGACCGATTTTAAATCTAAAAAGGGCCTGGTATCCTGATCTTCAAGAGTTATTAATGGAAGATCCTCGGCCTCTTCCTCTTTGCGAGGACCTGCTACAGCAGGGGCCGTTAGTTTATCAGGACTTACCGCGGCTGCGTTTGACGGCATGGCTGTTGAGCGCCAGCTCCTAGCCCGTAAGGGTATTCCCAATGAAGTCATTCCCACACTTATTCTGGCCAGGAAGGGGGTAACGTCAAAACATTACCATCGTATTTGGAGAAAATATGTATCTTAGTGTGAATCCAAGAAGTCTCCTGTGGTGGAGTTTCAATTAGGACAACTTCTCCTATTTCTACAGGCGGGTGTGGATGCTGGATTGAGATTAGGATCTATCAAGGTTCAGATTTCGTCCTTGTCAGTTTTCTTTCAGAAACAGTTGGCTTCCCTTCCTGAGGTCCAGACATTCGTGAAGGGAGTTCTGCGCATCCAACCTCTCTTTGTGCCTCCTGCGGTGCCATGGGATCTTAATGTGGTGTTGCAGTTCCTTAAATCGGACTGGTTTGAGCCTCTGCAAGAGGTGGAGTTAAAGTTTCTCACTTGGAAAATGGTCATGCTGTTGGCCTTGGCCTCAGGCAGACGAGTGTCTGAGTTAGGAGCTCTATCACATAAGAGTCCTTATTTGATATTTCATGTAGATAGAGCTGAACTGAGAACATGTCAGCCCTTTCTTCCGAAGGTTGTGTCTTCTTTTCATATCAACCAACCAGTGGTGGTGCCAGTGGCTTCTGACATCTCAGCCGTCTCAAAATCCTTGGATGTCGTTAGAGTGTTGAGGATTTATGTTGCAAGAACGGCTAGGATAAGGAAAACAGAATCTTTGTTTATACTTGACCCCAACAAGATTGGGTGTCCTGCTTCTAAGCAGACTATTGCGCGCTGGATCAGGGGTACCATTCAGCACGCTAATTCCACGGCAGGATTGCCATTACCGACTTCGGTTAAAGCCCAATCTACAAGGAAAGTGAGTTCGTCCTGAGCGGCTGCCCAGGGTGTCTCGGGTTTACAAATCTGCCGAGCTGCTACTTGGTCAGGTGCAAAGTCCACGTTTGCTAAGTTTTATAAGTTTGACACCTTGGCTGCTGACGACCTGAAATTTGGTCAGTTAGTTCTGCAGGAACATTAGCACTTTCCCGCCCGTACTGGGAGCTTTGGTACATCTCCATGGTACTAAAATGGTCCCCAGCATCCTCTAGGACGTAAGAGAAAATAGGATTTTAATAACCTACCGGTAAATCCTTTTCTCGTAGTCCGTACAGGATGCTGGGCGCCCGCCCAGTGCTAATTTTTTCCGGCTGATTACGGTATTTTTTTGCACACATGTGTTTAGATGTTGACAGCTGTTGCTGTTACGTTATACATGCTGGTTGGCATGAGTTATGTTAAAGGCCATGTTAGCCGACATGTTATTTGAGTATGGTGTGAGCTGGTGTGAATCTCGCCACAAGTTAATAGTAATTCCTGTCTCGAAAATGTCCGTCTCCTCGGGCACAGTTCCTATACTGAGGTCTGGAGGAGGGGCATAGAGAAGGGGAGCCAGTTCACACTGTTAAAAAGTCTTAAAGTGCCGAAGGCTCCTGCGGAACAGTCTATACCCATGGTACTAAAATGGACCCCAGCATCCTCTACGGACTACGAGAAAAGGATTTACCGGTAGGTTATTAAAATCCTATTTTTCCCCTTTACTAACAATGTAAAAAAAAATCTAAGAGCTGATGGGCGACTTCATAGCTGCCTGATACATTATATAAGGGACACTGTGAAAATTATAGGTCAACATTTCCCAGGTCTGGTTTCTGTACAGTCTAAACATCAGCATACACCAGTCATGTTATGTCCTCTTCACTGCGGGCTCTTTTATAATGTATATCTGAATGCAAACAAATACTTCCAATGCATAATTTGCCTAGGAATCCATGACACTCATTTATAATACTGATTGATTTAAAGGTTCGTCTCCCAAGAAAAAAAAGATTGATTGTAATCCAATACATTCATTTAAAAACTATATATTGACACCTGATTTATCTGCCATGAAGCATGAAGAAGCAAAATATATTGATGTAGAGGTTACATGTATTCCGATGGGGAGTTCAGAATGCAGCGTTATATGTGCTAAAGAGATTAGCCAGCATTCATCTTCTAGTGCTGTAAAGTGTGATATCGACTGTGACCCTGCTCAGGTCTCAGGGGGACGGGAGCCCTGAGCTGTGACATGCTGTATTTCAAACCAATTCTCAGCGCAATTAACAGTTTGACCTGCGAGAGTGAAAGGCGTATCATTTAATGAATTGGGGTTTGGAGCTGGATTATCTGACTACTGTCATCTTTCAAAGTTTTCCGTTACATCATTTTCAAGTAACATCTGTAGGTAGAGAAAGTTGAATATTGGGAATTACTGAGAAAAGGAGACTCGCAAATCAGTGCTGAATATTTACAGTATTACTAAATTAATGTGTCCTCTTAATAAACAACGATATGTGTAATCTTCTCTGGTTTGTAGTATAAACTTCACAGACCTCTCTTAACAAACAAGATGGATGAGAGGCGTTTGACATTATTCTTTTCTATGTGATGCCTCTACTACCAATATCTCAGTCTACTTCTTCCTACCTTCCACCATCTCCTTCCTACAGCATGCAAACCATGCTCATATTAACATAAACACCCGACTGGACCGGTCACTGCCCCCCCGCCATCCCAAGATCAGCAGAATTTCATCTCCTAAACCTTGACTGTGCTGCTGTGAACATTCTGATCATGTAACTGGACACATTGCTGTATACCAACCCACTTCAAAACTGGTTAAAGATATTCATTCAGTAGGGAATATAGTCAAAAGGTTGATAAATAACAATGTTGACATTTATAAACCTTATTTGCAATTTCAACAGTTGTTAGAACGTCATCAATGAATGTTAATGGTTAGGTGAATGTTAGGATTAGGCTGCGGGGGGAGGTTAAGGTTATGCTGCGGGAGAGTCGGAATGTTAGGGTTAGACTGAGGTGGAGGTTAGGGTTAGGCTGTGGGAGAGGGGGAAAGTTAGGGTAGGCTGCGGAAGGGTGAGCTGCGGGGGGAGGTTAGGGCTAGGCTGCGGGAGAGGGGGGAGGTTAGGATAAGGTACTAGAGGAAAGGATAGAGGTAGGCATTGGGGATAATGAAGAAACGCTTACTAGAACGCTAAGGTATTGGAGGACTGACCCGGAAATGATGGTCACATGACCCCGTGACCTGGAAGACACAACTGGAGCCGTTGCAGTCACCAGAAAAGGCAGGTTATTGCCGGGCCACCAGAGATGATATATCAACATTCTAACATGTCGACATTTCATCATGATGAATTTCAAGTTTTCAACATGGCCAATGTTGACAGCAAGACCATGTCGGCAGTCTTGCGTCGACATGATGACTGTCAACATTATGACTGTTGTCATATCATACCCAAACCTTCAGGAGGTGAAGAATGAAGAGTGCAATCAATCCCCCCTAGTAACAATGTTGTTTTATGAAAATTGATGTAAATAAAACTATTCTCTACAAAATTGTGTCACTAAGGGATGAAGTGCGGAACTGTAACCCCACCGGTAAGGGCTGAGTTACTAAACAGTGGCTCTTCAAAGCTGCCTATTCTCAGCAACTTTGACCGCTGGATTTTAAAAGGCAATAGCAATAAACGCAAAATAAGCCAGATTTATCTCCTATACAGTACCATTGCCGTTTTAAATTCAGTGGTCAAAGCTGCTGAGAATCGACAGCTTTAAAAACCCACTGTTAAGTAAATATACCCTTAGTAAATATAAATACACCCTTTACTAAATGTACAGAGAGAAACTCTAGATCTTTAAGATAATAGGTTAATAGTAAATAATACTTTTTATTTCATTATAAAATCTCCCAGGCATTGCTGCTTTGCACCATATGTGTGTTGACCATTTGCACCTGTCAACAATTTGTACCTGTTGACCATAAGCACTGTTGACCTTTTACATGCCGACTTATTGACCATGTAAACCTACTGCATGTTGACCATTAGTGGTCGACCTAATGACTGCCGACCTTTTCATAGTCAACCTAGACAGAGCCTGGATACCACTTGCACCTACCCTGTGGCAGGTGCAGTTTCTCCATCTGTAACTGGCCTCTGGGGAAGCGTCTGTGTGTCTGGAAACGCCAGCGACACTCTCATCCGATCTCCCCCATAATCAGCAAATGATGACAGCTGACTGGGCACCATACATTCCAGTTGGCTGGCTGTAACTACAGATCACATGACCAGAGTATTAACTATGTGTGCGTTCCTGCTTCTGCTATATCTATGTAAGATATTTAGAAAAGAAGAGTGTAGAGGGTTAAGTATGCACTTGGCTGAGCTCAGTCGCTTGTGTGGTAAGTATGTCTCTTAAGGGGGGTACTGACGGAGCGATATTCTAAGCAATCTGACTAGATTGCTTAGACTATGAGTATTATCGCTCCGTGTGTAGCCCCCTACAGCGATAGCGATGCGCAGCCCCGCGCATCGCTATCGCTGCTGCTAGATTGGCCTGCATGCAGGCCAATCTAGCGGGTCGCTCACTTCACCCGCTGGGTGAAGTGAGCGCCCCCCCCCCCCCGTCTCCCCCCGCACACTCAGCACAGATCGCGCTGTGCTGAGCGGCGGGAGAGATGTGTGCTGAGCGGTTCGCTCAGCACACATCTCTCCTGCATCGGCCCATATATATGGGCCTTTACCTACCTGTATAGCAATAGTAAATTAGATACACCACACCGGTATCTAGAGAATGCAATGTGAAGAGGTGAGAGACCAGCTGATAAAGTTAAACCTCTGATAACACAAGCACAGGGAGCAGAAAGCCTCAACAATAGCAGGATATATTGTGCTCCAGGTGCTCCATTAATACAGAACTGCTGGCAGGGAAAGAGGTTTCAACGATAAATGAAATGTAAACAGCGGAGGAGTTGGAAGAAAAATGTACAAACCTGCCCACTACAGCAGTGAACGACGACGAGAGGAGAACAGAAGAGAAAGAAGGAAGTTCCAGAGCTGAAGAGAAATGTGTAATAAAGTAATAACTGCTCGGCTGACACTAATAATGGTGACACGGTGACTCAGACGCAGTGATAGAGATAGAAATATCTGATAATGAGGGCTATGTAAATGGGAATGTGCGTACACAAAGACTCAGGCCTGTCATCATCGCTAAGCAGAGAAATATGGAACGTGAGGATAACCCTGACAGAGATGGGAAATATTATAATGCCGTGAATGGAAATGTAGAGCAAATTTGTGACTACAGATGGGTCTGAGGTCGCAGCAGCGGATCACAGTATCGGGCGAGAGGCGTCTATTACACTAGACTCCTCCTGCGACATTAGCATATTGGGGGTCATTCCGACCTGATCGCTCACTGCAGTTTGTCGCAGCGCAGCGACTGGGTCGGGACGATGATCGGGTCGATCACCTCTGAGACAGAGGCGGTCGCAGGGCGAGAGGGGGCTGACGGCGGCGTTAAGCCGCCGTTTAAGTGGCGCAGTCCGGCCAAAGCAGGCGCTGCAGCCAGTGGCAGTGACAATCAACTCCACAAATACAAAAGCATCGCCGCTGTGCGATGCTTTTGTATTTGTGCGGGGGGGCCGGAATGACATGTGGGGCGGACTAGCCTTGTGCTGGGCATCCCCCTGCATGTCAGGGAAGATGATCGTAGCTGTGCTAAATTTACCACAGCTACGATCAACTCGGAATGACCCCCATGGTCTCACATATTCAACGGTTGTGCATATCTGTCCATTTCTGAATCAGGCCCTTTGTGTCTTTTGCAGTTCTTGCTCTAGTGGCCGATCCAGAGTTAATACTCATAAGTGTCTTGATTCCCGGATGTAACATGCATTCATGCAAAGGGCCTGCATTTTGACATGTCGGCATTTCAAATGTCTGTATTCTGACTATGCCAGCATTTTGAACATGTCGGTATTTTGACCGTGTTGTTATTTTTACCGTTGGTCAATGGCTGTCGGGATATTGACCATCGGTATTGTGTCCGTCTGTAAATCACCTGCTACCCGCCCATTGTCTTTCCCATTCCGAGTCTCCAATCGCAGCGAGTGCAAGTGTCAGACTATAGCAAACCTGCAAACGCACATATGAACGCGGCCTGTTGTCTGGGCATGCACAGAACCAATTCTCGTATTTATTCTACACAAACTGGAGTAAGTCCAATTCATCATCAGCTCCTGAAATTAGACCAAAATGAATCAGTTCAGCTCCTCTATAATATAGGGTCCATAAAGGAAATCACCAGCCTTCCATTGGGCGCATGTGTCATGTGACTTTCCATGGATTTAGATGCATGTGCAGTCACATAAAGTTGCCACCTTATGTGAACACTGGCATTTCGTCTCACTCAGAATCAGCCCCAGTATTTATGAGGTAACTTATTGTCAAATGACAGGTGGGGTAAATACTAGAGATGAGCGCCTGAAATTTTTCGGGTTTTGTGTTTTGGTTTTGGGTTCGGTTCCGCGGCCGTGTTTTGGGTTCGAACGCGTTTTGGCAAAACCTCACCGAATTATTTTTGTCGGATTCGGGTGTGTTTTGGATTCGGGTGTTTTTTTCCAAAAACACTAAAAAACAGCTTAAATCATAGAATTTGGGGGTCATTTTGATCCCAAAGTATTATTAACCTCAAAAACCATAATTTACACTCATTTTCAGTCTATTCTGAATACCTCACACCTCACAATATTATTTTTAGTCCTAAAATTTGCACCGAGGTCGCTGTGTGAGTAAGATAAGCGACCCTAGTGGCCGACACAAACACCGGGCCCATCTAGGAGTGGCACTGCAGTGTCACGCAGGATGTCCCTTCCAAAAAACCCTCCCCAAACAGCACATGACGCAAAGAAAAAAAGAGGCGCAATGAGGTAGCTGTGTGAGTAAGATTAGCGACCCTAGTGGCCGACACAAACACCGGGCCCATCTAGGAGTGGCACTGCAGTGTCACGCAGGATGGCCCTTCCAAAAAACCCTCCCCAAACAGCACATGACGCAAAGAAAAAAAGAGGCGCAATGAGGTAGCTGACTGTGTGAGTAAGATTAGCGACCCTAGTGGCCGACACAAACACCGGGCCCATCTAGGAGTGGCACTGCAGTGTCACGCAGGATGGCCCTTCCAAAAAACCCTCCCCAAACAGCACATGACGCAAAGAAAAAAAGAGGCGCAATGAGGTAGCTGACTGTGTGAGTAAGATTAGCGACCCTAGTGGCCGACACAAACACCGGGCCCATCTAGGAGTGGCACTGCAGTGTCACGCAGGATGTCCCTTCCAAAAAACCCTCCCCAAACAGCACATGACGCAAAGAAAAAAAGAGGCGCAATGAGGTAGCTGTGTGAGTAAGATTAGCGACCCTAGTGGCCGACACAAACACCGGGCCCATCTAGGAGTGGCACTGCAGTGTCACGCAGGATGTCCCTTCCAAAAAACCCTCCCCAAACAGCACATGATGCAAAGAAAAAAAGAGGCGCAATGAGGTAGCTGTGTGAGTAAGATTAGCGACCCTAGTGGCCGACACAAACACCGGGCCCATCTAGGAGTGGCACTGCAGTGTCACGCAGGATGTCCCTTCCAAAAAACCCTCCCCACACAGCACATGACGCAAAGAAAAAAAGAGGCGCAATGAGGTAGCTGACTGTGTGAGTAAGATTAGCGACCCTAGTGGCCGACACAAACACCGGGCCCATTTAGGAGTGGCACTGCAGTGTCACGCAGGATGTCCCTTCCAAAAAAACCTCCCCAATCAGCACATGATGCAAAGAAAAAGAAAAGAAAAAAGAGGTGCAAGATGGAATTATCCTTGGGCCCTCCCACCCACCCTTATGGTGTATAAACAAAACAGGACATGCACACTTTAACCAACCCATCATTTCAGTGACAGGGTCTGCCACACGACTGTGACTGATATGACGGGTTGGTTTGGACCCCCCCAAAAAAAGAAGCAATTAATCTCTCCTTGCACAAACTGGCTCTACAGAGGCAAGATGTCCACCTCATCTTCACCCTCCGATATATCACCGTGTACATCCCCCTCCTCACAGATTATCAATTCGTCCCCACTGGAATCCACCATCTCAGCTCCCTGTGTACTTTGTGGAGGCAATTGCTGCTGGTCAATGTCTCCGCGGAGGAATTGATTATAATTAATTTTAATGAACATCATCTTCTCCACATTTTCTGGATGTAACCTCGTACGCCGATTGCTGACAAGGTGAGCGGCGGCACTAAACACTCTTTCGGAGTACACACTTGTGGGAGGGCAACTTAGGTAGAATAAAGCCAGTTTGTGCAAGGGCCTCCAAATTGCCTCTTTTTCCTGCCAGTATAAGTACGGACTGTGTGACGTGCCTACTTGGATGCGGTCACTCATATAATCCTCCACCATTCTATCAATGTTGAGAGAATCATATGCAGTGACAGTAGACGACATGTCCGTAATCGTTGTCAGGTCCTTCAGTCCGGACCAGATGTCAGCATCAGCAGTCGCTCCAGACTGCCCTGCATCACCGCCAGCGGGTGGGCTCGGAATTCTGAGCCTTTTCCTCGCACCCCCAGTTGCGGGAGAATGTGAAGGAGGAGATGTTGACAGGTCGCGTTCCGCTTGACTTGACAATTTTGTCACCAGCAGGTCTTTCAACCCCAGCAGACCTGTGTCTGCCGGAAAGAGAGATCCAAGGTAGGCTTTAAATCTAGGATCGAGCACGGTGGCCAAAATGTAGTGCTCTGATTTCAACAGATTGACCACCCGTGAATCCTTGTTAAGCGAATTAAGGGCTGCATCCACAAGTCCCACATGCCTAGCGGAATCGCTCCCTTTTAGCTCCTTCTTCAATGCCTCCAGCTTCTTCTGCAAAAGCCTGATGAGGGGAATGACCTGACTCAGGCTGGCAGTGTCTGAACTGACTTCACGTGTGGCAAGTTCAAAGGGCATCAGAACCTTGCACAACGTTGAAATCATTCTCCACTGCACTTGAGACAGGTGCATTCCATCTCCTATATCGTGCTCAATTGTATAGGCTTGAATGGCCTTTTGCTGCTCCTCCAACCTCTGAAGCATATAGAGGGTTGAATTCCACCTCGTTACCACTTCTTGCTTCAGATGATGGCAGGGCAGGTTCAGTAGTTTTTGGTGGTGCTCCAGTCTTCTGTACGTGGTGCCTGTACGCCGAAAGTGTCCCGCAATTTTTCTGGCCACCGACAGCATCTCTTGCACGCCCCTGTCGTTTTTAAAAAAATTCTGCACCACCAAATTCAAGGTATGTGCAAAACATGGGACGTGCTGGAATTTGCCCATATTTAATGCACACACAATATTGCTGGCGTTGTCCGATACCACAAATCCACAGGAGAGTCCAATTGGGGTAAGCCATTCCGCGATGATCTTCCTCAGTTGCCGTAAGAGGTTTTCAGCTGTGTGCGTATTCTGGAAAGCGGTGATACAAAGCGTAGCCTGCCTAGGAAAGAGTTGGCGTTTGCGAGATGCTGCTACTGGTGCCGCCGCTGCTGTTCTTGCGGCGGGAGTCCATACATCTACCCAGTGGGCTGTCACAGTCATATAGTCCTGACCCTGCCCTGCTCCACTTGTCCACATGTCCGTGGTTAAGTGGACATTGGGTACAACTGCATTTTTTAGGAGACTGGTGAGTCTTTTTCTGACGTCCGTGTACATTCTCGGTATCGCCTGCCTAGAGAAGTGGAACCTAGATGGTATTTGGTAACGGGGGCACACTGCCTCAATAAATTGTCTAGTTCCCTGTGAACTAACGGCGGATACCGGACGCACGTCTAACACCAACATAGTTGTCAAGGACTCAGTTATCCGCTTTGCAGTAGGATGACTGCTGTGATATTTCATCTTCCTCGCAAAGGACTGTTGAACAGTCAATTGCTTACTGGAAGTAGTACAAGTGGGCTTACGACTTCCCCTCTGGGATGACCATCGACTCCCAGCAGCAACAACAGCAGCGCCAGCAGCAGTAGGCGTTACACGCAAGGATGCATCGGAGGAATCCCAGGCAGGAGAGGACTCGTCAGACTTGCCAGTGACATGGCCTGCAGGACTATTGGCATTCCTGGGGAAGGAGGAAATTGACACTGAGGGAGTTGGTGGGGTGGTTTGCGTGAGCTTGGTTACAAGAGGAAGGGATTTACTGGTCAGTGGACTGCTTCCGCTGTCACCCAAAGTTTTTGAACTTGTCACTGACTTATTATGAATGCGCTGCAGGTGACGTATAAGGGAGGATGTTCCGAGGTGGTTAACGTCCTTACCCCTACTTATTACAGCTTGACAAAGGGAACACACGGCTTGACACCTGTTGTCCGCATTTCTGGTGAAATACCTCCACACCGAAGAGCTGATTTTTTTGGTATTTTCACCTGGCATGTCAACGGCCATATTCCTCCCACGGACAACAGGTGTCTCCCCGGGTGCCTGACTTAAACAAACCACCTCACCATCAGAATCCTCCTGGTCAATTTCCTCCCCAGCGCCAGCAACACCCATATCCTCCTCATCCTGGTGTACTTCAACACTGACATCTTCAATCTGACTATCAGGAACTGGACTGCGGGTGCTCCTTCCAGCACTTGCAGGGGGCGTGCAAATGGTGGAAGGCGCATGCTCTTCACGTCCAGTGTTGGGAAGGTCAGGCATCGCAACCGACACAATTGGACTCTCCTTGTGGATTTGGGATTTCAAAGAACGCACAGTTCTTTGCGGTGCTTTTGCCAGCTTGAGTCTTTTCAGTTTTCTAGCGAGAGGCTGAGTGCTTCCATCCTCATGTGAAGCTGAACCACTAGCCATGAACATAGGCCAGGGCCTCAGCCGTTCCTTGCCACTCCGTGTGGTAAATGGCATATTGGCAAGTTTACGCTTCTCCTCCGACAATTTTATTTTAGGTTTTGGAGTCCTTTTTTTACTGATATTTGGTGTTTTGGTTTTGACATGCTCTGTACTATGCCATTGGGCATCGGCCTTGGCAGACGACGTTGCTGGCATTTCATCGTCTCGGCCATGACTAGTGGCAGCAGCTTCAGCACGAGGTGGAAGTGGATCTTGATCTTTCCCTAATTTTGGAACCTCAACATTTTTGTTCTCCATATTTTAATAGGCACAACTAAAAGGCACCTCAGGTAAACAATGCAGATGGATGGATTGGATACTAGTATACAATTATGGACGGGCTGCCGAGTGCCGACACAGAGGTAGCCACAGCCGTGAACTACCGCACTGTACTGTGTCTGCTGCTAATATATAGACTGGTTGATAAAGAGATAGTATACTCGTTACTAGTATGTATGTATAAAGAAAGAAAAAAAAACCACGGTTAGGTCACTGGTATATACAATTATGGACGGGCTGCCGAGTGCCGACACAGAGGTAGCCACAGCCGTGAACTACCGCACTGTACTGTGTCTGCTGCTAATATATAGACTGGTTGATAAAGAGATAGTATACTCGTAACTAGTATGTATGTATAAAGAAAGAAAAAAAAACCACGGTTAGGTGGTATATACAATTATGGACGGGCTGCCGAGTGCCGACACAGAGGTAGCCACAGCCGTGAACTACCGCACTGTACTGTGTCTGCTGCTAATATATAGACTGGTTGATAAAGAGATAGTATACTCGTTACTAGTATGTATGTATAAAGAAAGAAAAAAAAACCACGGTTAGGTCACTGGTATATACAATTATGGACGGGCTGCCGAGTGCCGACACAGAGGTAGCCACAGCCGTGAACTACCGCACTGTACTGTGTCTGCTGCTAATATATAGACTGGTTGATAAAGAGATAGTATACTCGTAACTAGTATGTATGTATAAAGAAAGAAAAAAAAAACCACGGTTAGGTGGTATATACAATTATGGACGGGCTGCCGAGTGCCGACACAGAGGTAGCCACAGCCGTGAACTACCGCACTGTACTGTGTCTGCTGCTAATATATAGACTGGTTGATAAAGAGATAGTATACTCGTAACTAGTATGTATGTATAAAGAAAGAAAAAAAAACCACGGTTAGGTCACTGGTATATACAATTATGGACGGGCTGCCGAGTGCCGACACAGAGGTAGCCACAGCCGTGAACTACCGCACTGTACTGTGTCTGCTGCTAATATATAGACTGGTTGATAAAGAGATAGTATACTCGTAACTAGTATGTATGTATAAAGAAAGAAAAAAAAACCACGGTTAGGTCACTGGTATATACAATTATGGACGGGCTGCCGAGTGCCGACACAGAGGTAGCCAGAGCCGTGAACTACCGCACTGTACTGTGTCTGCTGCTAATATATAGACTGGTTGATAAAGAGATAGTATACTCGTAACTAGTATGTATGTATAAAGAAAGAAAAAAAAACCACGGTTAGGTCACTGGTATATACAATTATGGACGGGCTGCCGAGTGCCGACACAGAGGTAGCCACAGCCGTGAACTACCGCACTGTACTGTGTCTGCTGCTAATATATAGACTGGTTGATAAAGAGATAGTATACTCGTAACTAGTATGTATGTATAAAGAAAGAAAAAAAAACCACGGTTAGGTCACTGGTATATACAATTATGGACGGGCTGCCGAGTGCCGACACAGAGGTAGCCACAGCCGTGAACTACCGCACTGTACTGTGTCTGCTGCTAATATATAGACTGGTTGATAAAGAGATAGTATACTCGTAACTAGTATGTATGTATAAAGAAAGAAAAAAAAACCACGGTTAGGTCACTGGTATATACAATTATGGACGGGCTGCCGAGTGCCGACACAGAGGTAGCCACAGCCGTGAACTACCGCACTGTACACTGGTTGATAAAGAGATAGTAGTATACTCGTAACAACTAGTATGACGACGGTATAAAGAATGAAAAAAAAAACACGGTTAGGTGGTATATAATACAATTATGGTTGGACGGACTGCCTGCCGAGTGCCGACACAGAGGTAGCCACAGCCGTGAACTACCGCACTGTACACTGGTTGATAAAGAGATAGTAGTATACTACTAACAACTAGTATGACGACGGTATAAAGAACGAAAAAAAAACCACGGTTAGGTGGTATATATTATAATACAATTATGGATGGACGGACTGCCTGCCGAGTTCCGACACAGAGGTAGCCACAGCCGTGAACTACCGCACTGTACACTGGTTGATAAAGAGATAGTAGTATACTCGTAACAACTAGTATGACGACGGTATAAAGAACGAAAAAAAAACCACGGTTAGGTGGTATATATTATAATACAATTATGGATGGACGGACTGCCTGCCGAGTGCCGACACAGAGGTAGCCACAGCCGTGAACTACCGCACTGTACTGTGTCTGCTGCTAATATAGACTTGTTGATAAAGAGATAGTATACAATACTACTAATATACTGGTGGTCAGGCACTGGTCACCACTAGTCACACTGGCAGTGGCACTCCTGCAGCAAAAGTGTGCACTGTTTAATTTTAATATAATATTATTTATCATGTACTCCTGGCTCCTGCTATAACAACCTGCAGTGCTCCCCAGTCTCCCCCACAATTATAAGCTTTATATACAATACATTGATGTGCAGCACACTGGGCTGAGCAGTGCACACAGACTGAGTCACTGTGTGACTGTGTATCGTTTTTTTCAGGCAGAGAACGGATATATTAAATAAAACAAACAACTGCACTGTCTCTGGTGGTCACTGGTCACTGTGGTCGTCAGTCACTAAACTCTGTCTGCACTCTGCACTCTCTTCTAATCTACAGTATCACAGCAATCTCTCTCTCTCTCTCTCTCTTCTAAATCTAATCTAAATGGAGAGGACGCCAGCCACGTCCTCTCCCTATCAATCTCAATGCACGTGTGAAAATGGCGGCGACGCGCGGCTCCTTATATAGAATCCGAGTCTCGCGATAGAATCCGAGCCTCGCGAGAATCCGACAGCGTCATGATGACGTTCGGGCGCGCTCGGGTTAACCGAGCAAGGCGGGAAGATCCGAGTCGCTCGGACCCGTGAAAAAAAAAGTGAAGTTCGTGCGGGTTCGGATTCAAAGAAACCGAACCCGCTCATCTCTAGTAAATACTTCTATTATAATTATTATTATCATCTTTTATTTGTTAGGCGTCACAAGAGGTACCATAAAAACCAGTACACTAAACGGCAAAGATACAGCACACAAATGTACAAAGCATAAACACACATATTGCAGTGAAACCACAGACATGGCTCCATAAAACACACAGATTAGTTCATTTAGGGCCTGGTGCAGAGATGGAGGCTATTGTATTTGCAGCTACCAACCTGTATGCAGCGACTATGTGGAAATATGCAAATATCACTGCCACCTGGATTTGTATTGAGGCGCCCACTGGCGGCTTTGCAAATCCCAGCTGCTGTGTGCAAAGACTTAGCATCCGTCGCAGTTCAGCCAATTATCGTAGTTCAGAGTAGCCTATGGACGCACAGCATGGCTGCAGGGAGTAAGACGCTTTAGCTATTGTAACTGCGTACGGGGCCGCAGTTGCAAGCAGTAACATGCCTCCAAAATGGTGCAACACATCTGTGAATTTGCCAATAGATCTCCATTATCTCTCCCAACCAGTCACTTTGAGAATAAAAGCCTCTCTGCTACCGCCTTCACAAGACTGAAGTGGCACATGTGCAGGGCGGCTATGGCGCAGGTGCCAATAATCGCACAACTGCAAAAATACTGTGTTTGCATCAGGCCCTTGGTGTATCCATTTTCGTTGTCGTGTACTCCAAGGGGTAAATTTACTAAAGCTTCTAAAACAGAGAATTGATGATGTTGCCCAAATAACCAATCAGATCCTGTCATTTTCTAAAAGTCAATAGAGAAATAATAGCATCTGATTGGTTGCTATGGGCAGCAACACCAATTCTCTGTTTTAGAAGCCTTAGTGAATTAACCCCCGTAGAATGTATTTCATTTTTACTGGTTACTGGTAAATAATTCTGACGAAAGCCACGATTTCAAGATCAGTGATGGTTTTAATTGCACAGTGTAAAACGTGTGTGGGATTCCTAACGATACAATACAATAGAACATAATGCAAGCGTGTTAAATGAAGTTGTAATTGGCGAAGTGTGGGGGGAATCTTTTTATTAAGAGGGAACTGAAAAGAACATTAGTGAGATAATAGTAGCTGGCAGCTGATGTATTCTGGATACATTGCAGACATAAGCTGGAATGCAGGAAAGTCAATTAGGAGCTTGTAGTCAACAGGGTTCAAGGAAGAGATGGAAATTAAAGCTATTTATTTTACTTAGCTCGACAAAGTCTTCAAAAGGACCGCAGGAATCGCCCTCTTCACTGCAATTTCTTTTTTTTTTAATAACATCCACATCATTCAGTCACTGACAGACAGTAATGGATTATTATAAAATGAAATACAGATCATAGATTAGTGCAGAACAACGGAACATAAGTGATTATTGGGGAAGGTTTACCCGAGGAGAATAGATGCATACAAATAAAATGAAACATTATTCTTTTGTTATAACATGAATACTACTCTGACCTTTAGGTATTTAGGGATTAGCAGCAGTACGGGAGAGAAAGTGACGACGCAAGGCGCCGGATGAAATGACGCCTGGGTTCGGCGGCTGTGCGGGATGCTGGCCGAACTTGGAAGTTTTTTAAAGGGGTAATCACTTACAAGGCATAGTTTTGCCTTGTAAGTGATTGCCCTTTTAAAAAAACCTCTGAGTTCGGCCGACATCCCACATGGCCGCTGAACTTGGGTGTCATTACATCCGGCCCAAAGGGTCTATGTAATGGGGGGAGATGTATCCTAGCCTGGAGAGAGATAAAGTGGAGAATGATAAAGTACCAGCCAATCAGCTCCTGTTATTTTTCAAACCCAACCTGTAACATGGCAGTTTGGATCTGAATAGCTGGTAGTTCGGTTTGGGTACGGGAAACCTGCAGTCGGGATGCCGGTGGTCAGAATACCGACGCCGGCATCCTGACTGTATGAAAAGCCGTCAGGAGCGCAGGAGGGAGCTAACCCTAATCCCCCCCCCCCCTCCTAACCCTCCCTCCCTGTAGCCTAAACCTAACCCTCCCTCCCCGCAACCTAACCTTAACCTCCTCTGCCCGCAGCCTGACTGCGCTTGCCACAGGTTCTAATCTCCCTCTATGGGTGTCATGGACACCCACATAGGGAGAAAAGCCTGTGTCGCCAGTATTCCAGTGGTGGCATTTCACCACTATTCGGGATCCCATTGGTGGCATAGTGGCCGCCGAGATCCCGACTAGACATATTTTAACTGCTTCCCCCTAAATCTAACCCACCCTCACATGTCTAACACTAACCCTCCCTAACCCCAGTGGTGTAAGTAGAATTTTTTTCTTAGTGGTACTGATAGTAACAATGGGCATGGCCACGTGTCATGAGGGGGCGTGGTTACACGAAAATAGGGGAATGGTTACATGACAATAGTGGCATGGCCACATTATACCACACACCGTAATGCCCCTTACAAACTGTTCCAAACACCGTAATGCCCATTACACATTATGGCACACACCGTAGTGCTTATTGCATACTACCGTAATGCCCATTACACATTATGGCACACACCGTAATGCTTATTACATAGTATGCCACACTCAGTTATGCCACTGACACCATTTTACAAAAATGCCCCTTATAAATTATGCCACAGCGGTGAGTTACTATATTTCTTAATGGTACCACCCCGTACCACCCTACTGTCAGCACTGCCTAACCCTATGTACGGGAACCTGGTTATTGTGATGCCGGTGTCGGCATTCTAACAGATATCGGGATTGCGGCGTCAGCATTTTGAATGCTGGGATCTTGAGCGCCGGGATCCAGTGGCCAACACAGGATTTATACATGGGGGTTTCCAAATGCAATCCACAATCTCCCACTCTGGGGAACATTGGAGCAAGTGTGGGAGTCTGGGAGAGTGGTAGAAGAACCTTGTAACGACCGTGGATATTAATGTAATCATTGGTCTTTTTATACACTGGTTACTGCAGTATTAATATCTAACACAACAGTATAAACTGTAGCAAACATATTTAAATAATACATAAAAACACAAACATAATAGAACTAGAGATGAGCGGGTTTGGTTTGCCGAGAACCCCCCCCCCCCCCCCCTGAACTCCACGTGTCAAACACGGGTCCGAGCCAGGCTCTGTTGTTCACACCTGACTCGGAAAACCTGAACGAGGCAAAACGTCATCATCCCACTGTCAGATTCTCGCGAGATTCGGATTCCATATAAAGAGCTGCGCGTCACCGCCATTTTCACTCGGGCATTGTAGAGGGTACAGAGAGGACGTGGCTACGTTCTCTCAGTGTCAGTTCTCAGTATCAGTGCTCAGTATCAGTGCTTATTGCTGCTCAGTAATACTAGTACAGTGTCTCTCTTCTTGTGCTGCATCTTGCTGCTGTAGGGTGCTGTGGTAGTGTCCTGTGACTGTGCATCGGTCATCATCATTCCAGTCACAGTGGTATCTGGGGGGGTGAAAATTCTAGAGTGCTATTGTGCTGCTCACTAATACTAGTACAGTGTCTCTCTTGTGCTGCATCTTGCTGCTGTAGGGTGCTGTGGTAGTAGTGTCCTCTGACTATGCATCGGTCATCATCATTCCAGTCACAGTGGTATCTGGGGGGGTGACAATTCCAGAGTGCTATTGTGCTGCTCAGTAATACTAGTACAGTGTCTCTCTTGTGCTGCATCTTGCTGCTGTAGGGTGCTGTGGTAGTAGTGTCCTGTGACTGTGCATCGGTCATCATCATTCCAGTCACAGTGGTATCTGGGGGGTGACAATTCCAGAGTGCTTTTGTGCTGCTCACTAATACTAGTACAGTGTCTCTCTTGTGCTGCATCTTGCTGCTCAGTGTCAGTTCTCAGTAGTATTATCAATGCTCAGTATCACTGCTCATTGTCTTGTGGTGCTCAGTAATACTACATTACTAATACTAGTACAATGTCTTGTGCTAATCGTGCTGCTCAGTGTCAGTTCTCAGTAGTATCATCAGTGCTCAGTATCAGTGCTCAGTAGTATCATCAGTGCTCAGTGTCACTGCTCATTGTCTAGTGGTGCTCAGTAATACTACATTACTAATACTAGTACAGTGTCTTGTGCTGCATCGTGCTGCTCAGTGTCAGTTCTCAGTAGTATCATCAGTGCTCAGTATCAGTGCTCAGTAGTATCATCAGTGCTCAGTATCACTGCTCATTGTCTTGTGGTACTCAGTAACACTACATTACTAATACTAGTACAGTGTCTTGTACTGCATCGTGCTGCTCAGTATCAGTGCTCAGTAGTATCATCAGTGCTCAGTATCACTGCTCATTGTCTTGTGGTACTCAGTGGCGTAACTAGACATTTTTCTCCCCCAAGCCAAAAAAATCTTCGGTGCCCCCCCCATACTCCCCATAATTGGCACTAAGAAAGGGACAAATATGTGCGCGCCGTAGGCGCGCGCCGCCAAAAAAGGAGCGTGGCTTTGCTGAAATGGGCGTGGCTTCGCGTAAAGGGGCGTGGCATTGCAGGAAAAGACTACCTTATACCCCAGTTTTGCAACCTGCACGCCCAGACGTTAGCCACCACAGGAAAGAAAAATAATCCTGATTCATGCCCCTTACATTATTTGTCATTTTTCCTCCTTATAGTAATGCCCAGTATACATTATGCCACATACTGCAATGGCCCTTACACATTATGCCACACACAACAATGCACATGACACAATATGCACACACTGTAATGCCCCCGACACATTATGCCACACACCGTAATGCCTGTGACACATTATGACAGGAATCGCAATGCCCGTTATACATTATGCTACACACCGTATCTGTGACACAGTATGACACATACCGCAATGCCCGTTATACATTATGCCACACCGCAATGACCCTGAGACATTATACCACATACCACAATGCCCGTGATATAGTATACAACACACCGTAATGCCTGACACATTATGACACATACCGCAATGTCCGTGATACATTATGCCACACACCGTAATGCCCATTACACATTAAGATCTACAGTAAGGCTTCTAATTACTTTTAAATTACCTGCTCGTTGCCAGGGGTTTCATGCTCTTGGTTCCATGCACGGTGCCAGGGGTTTTCATGCTCAGGGTGTCATGCTCGTTGCAAGGGGTTTCATGCACTGGGTGTCATGCTCGTTGCCAGGGGTTTCATGCACTGGGTGTCATGCTCGTTGCCAGGGGTTTCATGTACTGGGTGTCATGCTCGTTGCTAGGGGGTAGTGCTTATTGCTAGGGCCGTGCTCCCAGTGCCACATATGCTCCCAGTGCCAGATATTCCCCCACAGTGCCAGGTATATGCCCCCAGTGCCAGATAGTCCCCCACAGTGCCAGGTATATGCCCCCAGTGCCAGATAGTCCCCCACAGTGCCAGGTATATGCCCCCATTGCCAGATATTCCCCCACAGTGCCAGGTATATGCCCCCCGTGCCAGATATTCCCCCACAGTGCCACATATGCCCCTCACTGCCTGCTCCCCCCAGTGCCAGATATTCCCCCACAGTGCCAGGTATATGCCCCTAGTGCCAGATATTCCCCCACAGTGCCAGGTATATGCCCCCAGTGCCAGATAGTCCCCCACAGTGCCAGGTATATGCCCCCAGTGCCAGATAGTCCCCCACAGTGCCAGCTATATGCCCCCCAGTGCCAGATATTCCCCCACAGTGCCAGGTATATGCCCCCCAGTGCCAGATAGTCCCCCACAGTGCCAGCTATATGCCCCCCAGTGCCAGATATTCCCCCACAGTGCCAGGTATATGCCCCCCAGTGCCAGATAGTCCCCCACAGTGCCAGGTATATGCCCCCAGTGCCAGATAGTCCCCCACAGTGCCAGGTATATGCCCCCCAGTGCCAGATAGTCCCCCACAGTGCCAGGTATATGCCCCCAGTGCCAGATAGTCCCCCACAGTGCCAGCTATATGCCCCCCAGTGCCAGATATTCCCCCACAGTGCCAGGTATATGCCCCCAGTGCCAGATAGTCCCCCACAGTGCCAGGTATATGCCCCCAGTGCCAGATATTCCCCCACAGTGCCAGGTATATGCTCCCATTGCCAGATATTCCCCCACAGTGCCAGGTATATGCCCCCAGTGCCAGATATTCCCCCACAGTGCTACATATGCCCCTCACTGCCTGCTCCCCCCAGTGCCAGATATTCCCCCACAGTGCCAGGTATATGCCCCCAGTGCCAGATATTCCCCCACAGTGCCAGGTATATGCCCCCAGTGCCAGATAGTCCCCCCCAGTGCCAGATAGTCCCCCACAGTGCCAGCTATATGCCCCCCAGTGCCAGATATTCCCCCACAGTGCCAGGTATATGCCCCCAGTGCCAGATATTCCCCCACAGTGCCACATATGCCCCTCACTGCCTGCTCCTCCCAGTGCCAGATATTCCCCCACAGTGCCAGGTATATGCCCCCAGTGCCAGATATTCCCCCACAGTGCCAAGTATATGCACCCAGTGCCAGATAGTCCCCACAGTGCCAGGTATATGCCCCCAGTGCCAGATAGTCCCCACAGTGCCAGCTATATGCCCCCCAGTGCCAGATATTCCCCCACAGTGCCAAGTATATGCCCCCAGTGCCAGATAGTCCCCCACAGTGCCAGGTATATGCCCCCAGTGCCAGATAGTCCCCCACAGTGCCAGCTGTATGCCCCCCAGTGCCAGATATTCCCCCACAGTGCCAGGTATATGCCCCCCAGTGCCAGATAGTCCCCCACAGTGCCAGGTATATGCCCCCAGTGCCAGATAGTCCCCCACAGTGCCAGCTATATGCCCCCCAGTGCCAGATATTCCCCCACAGTGCCAGGTATATGCCCCCAGTGCCAGATATTCCCCCACAGTGCCACATATGCCCCTCACTGCCTGCTCCCCCCCAGTGCCAGATATTCCCCCACAGTGCCAGGTTTATGCCCCCAGTGCCAGATATTCCCCCCCAGTGCCAGATAGTCCCCCACAGTGCCAGGTATATGCCCCCAGTGCCAGATAGTCCCCCACAGTGCCAGCTATATGCCCCCCAGTGCCAGATATTCCCCCACAGTGCCAGGTATATGCCCCCAGTCGCAGATAGTCCCCCACAGTGCCAGCTATATGCCCCCCAGTGCCAGATATTCCCCCACAGTGCCAGGTATATGCCCCCCAGTGCCAGATAGTCCCCCACAGTGCCAGGTATATGCCCCCAGTGCCAGATAGTCCCCCACAGTGCCAGCTATATGCCCCCCAGTGCCAGATATTCCCCCACAGTGCCAGGTATATGCCCCCAGTGCCAGATAGTCCCCCACAGTGCCAGGTATATGCCCCCAGTGCCAGATATTCCCCCACAGTGCCAGCTATATGCCTCCCAGTGCCAGATATTCCCCCACAGTGCCAGGTATATGCCCCCAGTGCCAGATATTCCCCCACAGTGCCACATATGCCCCTCACCTCCTGCTCCCCCCAGTGCCAGATATTCCCCCACAGTGCCAGGTATATGCCCCCCAGTGCCAGATATTCCCCCACAGTGCCAAGTATATGCCCCCAGTGCCAGATAGTCCCCCACAGTGCCAGGTATATGCCCCCAGTGCCAGATAGTCCCCCACAGTGCCAGCTATATGCCCCCCAGTGCCAGATATTCCCCCACAGTGCCAAGTATATGCCCCCAGTGCCAGATAGTCCCCCACAGTGCCAGGTATATGCCCCCAGTGCCAGATAGTCCCCCACAGTGCCAGCTATATGCCCCCCAGTGCCAGATATTCCCCCACAGTGCCAGGTATATGCCCCCCAGTGCCAGATAGTCCCCCACAGTGCCAGGTATATGCCCCCCAGTGCCAGATAGTCCCCCACAGTGCCAGCTATATGCCCCC
Organism: Pseudophryne corroboree; assembly: GCF_028390025.1. Taxonomy (NCBI): domain Eukaryota; kingdom Metazoa; phylum Chordata; class Amphibia; order Anura; family Myobatrachidae; genus Pseudophryne; species Pseudophryne corroboree. Next base: position 956,987,376 of record NC_086445.1, on the reverse strand, counting down.
CAGTGCCAGATATTCCCCCACAGTGCCAAGTATATGCCCCCAGTGCCAGATAGTCCCCCACAGTGCCAGGTATATGCCCCCAGTGCCAGATAGTCCCCCACAGTGCCAGCTATATGCCCCCCAGTGCCAGATATTCCCCCACAGTGCCAGCTATATGCCCCCCAGTGCCAGATATTCCCCCACAGTGTCAGGTATATGCCCCCAGTGCCAGATAGTCCCCCACAGTGCCAGGTATATGCCCCCCAGTGCCAGATATTCCCCCACAGTGCCTGCTCCCCCCCCTCCTTTGTGTTGGAGGGACACGGAGCGCACAGCGCGCGCCTCTCCAGTGTCCCTCCTGGCTCTCCGGCTGTCTAATAAAGGAAGTGCCGGTTCGTGAGCCAATCGCTCACGAACCGGCACTTCCTTTATTAGACAGCCGGAGAGCCAGGGAGGGACACAGGGGGGCGCGCGCTGTGAGCTCCGTGTCCCTCCGTACAGCAGCGGAGGGAAAGAGACCTGCAGATTGACATTCGGACGCTCGTCCGCATGTCAATCTGTTCTAAGTCAGTGGCGCTCACGCAGCCCCTCGCCCCCAAGCCACCGCGAGGGCTGCGGGGGCAGTAGTTACGCCACTGCAGTGTCTTGTGCTGCATCGTGCTGCTCAGTATCAGTGCTCAGTAGTATCATCAGTGCTCAGTATCACTGCTCATTGTCTTGTGTTGCTCAGTAACACTACATTACTAATACTAGTACAGTGTCTTGTGCTGATCGTGCTGCTCAGTATCAGTGCTCAGTAGTATCATCAGTGCTCAGTATCACTGCCCATTGTCTTGTGGTACTTAGTAATACTACATTACTAATACTAGTACAGTGTCTTGTACTGCATCGTGCTGCTCAGTATCAGTGCTCAGTAGTATCATCAGTGCTCAGTATCACTGCCCATTGTCTTGTGGTACTCAGTAACACTACATTACTAATACTAGTACAGTGTCTTGTGCTAATCGTGCTGCTCAGTATCAGTGCTCAGTAGTATCATCAGTGCTCAGTATCACTGGTCAGTGCTCAGTGTCTTGTGCTGCATCGTGCTGCTCAGTGGTACTGCCATTTGATATAATTCCCGTGATACTGGCTTTTAATTCTAGTGAATTTGTCATTTTCTTCCAGTGATTTGGACCAATAATACCATTGATTTGAACAAATAATTCCAGTGATATTGCCTTATAATTCACATGATACTGGAGTCTAATTCTAGATGGGCCAGGTGTTTGTGTCGCTTAGCTTAGCCATCCAGCGACCGCCATCCAGCGACCTTGGTGCACCTCTTTTTTTCTTTGCATCATGTGCTGTTTGGGGCCAATTTTTTGAAGTGCCATCCTGTCTGACACTGCAGTGCCACTCCTAGATGGGCCAGGAGTTTGTGCCGCCCACTTGAGTCACTTAGCTTAGTCATCCAGCGACCTCGGTGCAAATTTTAGGACTAAAAATAATATTGTGAGGGGTGAGGTGTTCAGAATAGACTGGAAATGAGTGGAAATTATTGTTATTGAGGTTAATAATACTATAGGATCAAAATTGATTTTAGCTGTTTTTGAGTTTTTAAAAAAAAATCACCCGAATCCAAAAACGCATCCGAATCCAAAACCCGAAAGGGTGGTTTTGCCAAAACGCGTCCCAATCCAAAACACGACCGCGGACCCGAATCCAAAACCAAAACATAAAACACGAAAAATGCCCGCTGCACATCTCTAAATAGAACCAGTACTACACTTTCTAAGCACACATTCTTCCACGTCATGGTAAGGCTCCTGTCTCTTCTTCCTGGTAGCTACTCCATGGTCCAGTGCACTGATTGAGGACTCAGATCCACACACGGCAAACTACTGTAGGTAGAATAAGCTGCTACCACTTGGCATATGCAGCAGCTCTGCTCTGTCCCTTAAACTGCATGATGTGGCTGCAGCTCTAGTAATCGTATTATATACTATTGCTATTGTCATGATTTCAGCCACTGGCCAAGAGGAGGGGGGTTTCTGGGCAACCGGAAACCTCCCCTGCATTTGCCTATGGGATCCCAACTACATCCCAGTACTTCCTATCTCCTCCATAGTATCTTAAGCCATAAAGTGAATGGCATTAAAGTACCAGCCAATCAGCTCCTAACTGTCACGTTATAGGCTGTGTTTGAAAAATGACAGGAGCTGGTTGGATGGTACTATGGGGGTCATTCCGAGTTGATCGCTCGCTAGTTACTTTTTGCAGCACTGCAAACAGATAGTCTCCACCTATAGGGGAGTGTATTTTCGCTTTGCAAGTGTGGGAACGCCTGTGCAGCCGAGCTCTGCAAAAACATTGTGTGCAGTTTCTGAGTAGGTCTGAACTTACTCAGCCCTTGCGATCACTTCAGCTTGTCTGGTCCCGGAATTGACGTCAGACACCCGCCCCGCAAACGCTTGGACAATTCTGCATTTTCCCCTAACACTCCCAGAAAATGGTCTTCCTGTCAATCTCCTTGCGATCGGCTGTGCGAATGGATTCTTTGTTAAATCCATCGCTCAGCAACGATCCGCTTTGTACCCGTACAACGCGTCTGCACATTGCGGTGCATACACATGCACAGTAGTGACCTGATTGCTGCGCTGCGAAAAACGGCAGTGTGCGAACATGTCGGAATGACCCTCTATCTCCGTCCACTTTTTTTCTCTCCAAGCTTTGATACATCTCCCCTATGTCAGAGGCATGTTCTCTTATTTAATACTAAAGTGACAGGAATTACATAGCAACTCATATACTAATTTCATAATATTATAATGATATCTTTAGTAAAACTGAGTGACTCTATAGCGATATGGATCAGTGAACTGCTCCTAATATTCTGTAATTAGTTTCAGTGTTGCTATGAAATAGATTCTTTAATGCTGAAGATGAAAAAATTGTTTACATCAAGCAAAAAAAAAAAATATATTCATGGTGCAGAATGAGAAGGAGGTCAGATAAGAGCAGGTCTGCAATCGCTCATAACCGTGCATTCGTTTTCTGAGCTTGTGTACAGCAAATCACGCAAGAAAATTGGCGTAGCAGTCATTCTGTACCACCCCAAAAGCAGCAATGCCAGAGATGCATTTTTTTCTCATGGTCCGTTGCGCTTCATCTGCGACTTTGTATGTGTTTATAACTAACTCCTACAGATGTAGCCACGCTCATCCAGCCTGCAGTTTGCCATATTCGCGGCAATCCAGGCATGGCAAGTGTGCCTGTGACTAGGACATGCGCGTGGGTGTCTAAGTACGCGTGCCCTTCGGATCACATGGCTGGCGTAATCAGCCATAGCTTGGGTTACTAAGTCGAACCTGCTCCTCAGCGCAGCGTATGTGCCCCTGCGATCGTGCCGCAGCTTGATGAGCGTGCCTACATCTGTGTGTGGTTAAAATCGCAGCCCAGCATCTCTAGTACACTGTGAGTGGTGTGTCGCTGCGTCTGCGATGTGAATAAGAAGATGTAATATTCGTAGAGATGAGCGGGTTCGGTTCTCAGAGAACCGAACCGTACTGAACTTCACCCTTCGAGTCCGGTTCCAAGCCAGGCTCGGGTTTTCCCGCCTGATTTGGAAACCAGAACGAGGCAAAACGTCATCATCCCGCTGTCGGATTCTCACGGGGTTTGGATTCCATATAAGGAGCCGAGCGTCCCCGCCATTTTCACTTCGGCATTGGAGAGTGTAGAGAGAGGACATGTCTCCGTCCTCAGTGTCCTCTGTGGTAGTGTCTTGTGCGATATTTGTTCAGTCATAGTGTTTGTGTCCTCTTGCTGCCATATGTCCATTGCTGCTGTGTTGTGCTGCATCAGTTCAGTGTTGCTGTGTTATGCTGCATCAGACCAGTGGTAGTGTCCTGGCCATCAGTCATTCCAGTGACCAGGCAGTCACAGTGGTATACGCTGCTGCTATATGTCCACTGCTGCCATATAATAATAATAATAATAATAACAACAACAACAACAAGTCCCTTACAGTGTTGCTGTGTTGTGCTGTATCAGACCAGTGGGAGTGTCCTGGCCATCAGTCATTCCAGTGACCAGGCAGTCACAGTGGTATACGCTGCTGCTATATGTCCACTGCTGCCGTATTATAATAATAATAACAACAACAACAACAACAACAACAACAACAAGTCCATTACGGTGTTGCTGTGTTGTGCTGCATCAGACCAGTGGTAGTGTCCTGGCCATCAGTCATTCCAGTGACCAGGCAGTCACAGTGGTATACGCTGCTGCTTTATGTCCACTGCTGCCGTATAATAACAACAACAACAACAACAACAACAACAATAACAACAAGTCCCTTACAGTGTTGCTGTGTTGTGCTGCATCAGACCAGTGGTAGTGTCCTGGCCATCAGCCATCAGTCATTCCTGTGCCGCATATTGTGTTATATAACTCCCAAAAAAAAATGGAGAACAAAAATTTGGAGGATAAAATAGGGAAAGATCAAGAACCACTTCCTCCTAGTGCTGAAGCTGCTGCCACTAGTCATGACATAGACGATGAAATGCCATCAACGTCATCTGCCAAGGCCGATGCCCAATGTGATAGTAGAGGGCATGTGAAATCCAAAAAGCCAAAGTTCAGTAAAAAGACCCCCAAAAAAATAAATTAAATGGTCTGAGGAGAAACGTAAACTTGCCAATATGCCATTTACGACATGGAGTGGCAAGGAACGGCTGAGGCCCTTGCCTATGTTCATGACTAGTGGTTCAGCTTCACATGACGATGGAAGCCCTCATAACTGAGGCCTTGACACTTATGTTGGTGTTAAACGTGCGTCCGGTATCCGCCATTAGTTCAGTGGGATTTAGACAATTGAAGGAGGTATTGTGTCCCCGGTACCAAATCCCATCTAGATTCCTCTTCACTAGGCAGGCGATACCGAGATTTTGCCATTTAATTCCAGTGATTTGGACATATAATTCCAGTGATTTGGACGTATAATTCCAGTGATTTGGACGTATAATTACAGTGATTTTGCAGTATTATTACAGTGATTTTGCAGTATAATTCCAGTGATTTTGCCATTTAATTCCAGTGATTTGGACATATAATTCCAGTGATTTTGCCATTTAATTCCAGTGATTTTACCATTTAATTCCAGTGATTTGGACGTATAATTCCAGTGATTTTGCTATTTAATTCCAGTGATTTTGCCATTTAATTCCAGTGATTTGGATGTATAATTCCAGTGATTTTGCCATTTAATTCCAGTGATCCTGCCGTATAATTACAGTGATCCTGCCGTATAAATCCAGTGAACCTGCCGTATAAATCCAGTGATTTTGCCGTATAATTACCTTGGTACTGGCATATAAGTCCGGTCCAGTGATACTGCCGTATATATATATATATATATATATATATATATATTCCCTGTTGCAAAGCCGATTACTGAGGCCATAACAACTATGCTGGTGTTAGACGTGCGTCCAATATCCACCATTAGTGCAGTGGGACTGCAGTGTCAACCCTAGATGGGCCAGGTGTTTGTGCCGCACACGCTTAGCTTAATCATACAGCTACCTCATTGCCCTCTTTTACTTCTTGGCATGATGGGGACTATTTTTTTAAAGTGCCATCCTGTCTGACACTTCCGTATATGTCCAGTGGTACTGCCATTTAATTCCAGTGATTTTGCAGTATAATTCCAGGGATTTTGCAGTATAATTCCAGTGATTTTGCCATTTAATTCCAGTGATTTGGACATATAATTCCAGTGATTTGGACGTATAATTCCAGTGGGAATTGTTTGTGTCGCTTGGCTTAGTCATACAGCTACCTCATTGCACCTCTTCTACATCTTTGCATGAGGTGCTGTTTGGGGCCTAGTTTTTGAAAAGTGCCATCCTGTCTGACACTGCAGTGCCACTCCTAGATGGGCCAGGTGTTTGTGCCGCACACTTGTGTCGCTTGGCTTAGTCATACAGCAGCCTCAGTGCACCTCTTTTTCTTCTTTGCATCATGTGCTGTTTGGGGACTAGTTTTTGAATAGTGCCATCTTGTCTGCAACTGCAGTGCCACTCCTAGATGGGCCAGGTGTTTGTGCCGCACACTTAGCTTGGTCATACAGCCACCTCGGTGCAACTTTTAGGTGTACAGTGTTCAGAGTAGACTGGAAATGAGTGGAAATGAATGTTATTGAGGTTAGTAATACTGTAGGAGCAAAATTACCCCCAAATTCTGTGTGATTTTAGCTGTTTTTATGTTTTTTTCAAAAATCATCCAGTTTCAAAACCAAAACCAAAACTCGAAAGGGTGGTTTTGGCAAAACTAAGTCAAAACCAAAATACGAAAGTGGAATTAGAACCAAAATCAAAACACAAAACACGAAAAGTGCCAGCCGCACATCTCTAAATATATGTAGAAATACTTATCTCGGAATGGCTCAGGTGTGCATGGAGTCTCGCTCTGCATGGTACGTGGACGTAAACTTTTTCCGCACACATCTGTAACGTCTCCAAGCGACAAACCTTCGCGAGCCATGCAAGGGGACGCGGTACACTAATTGGGGGTCCATGTGCTCAAATCTACAAATTGACACCAAAATCCCCCCCCAAAAAAATCATGTTGACATTTTCATGTGTCGACCTTCTTTGTATGTCGACCCTTTTCACATGTCGACACTCTGCATGTCAAACTTTTGGGGTCGGCCTAGACACTGTGGACCTTCTAACTGTTGGCCTGCTATACCACGCCCCTTCTCCGCACAACGCAGTCCCATTGTGGCCTACTGTGGGGACTAACATTCATCAAACTCCAAAAATGGAAAGTTCCAGAGTTTTTGATGGCGGGAACTGACACAATCTTCATATCACTCAGAAGCCCATTCCTTCATATGTAAAGGAGGTCCGTGTTGTGATGGGGAATTTGTGCACATGTGTGGATTGAGAGCAGCTGTCTCTGCACCAGAACAATGCAGGGGAGGTTTCACATAGGAGGGGGATTTCTGGATAGACATAGGCACTGTACCAGAGTCTACTGTGCATGTGCAGATCTTTCAGAAAATGGCAGAGGCGCCAGTTTCCCAGTGATTTCTGCAGTGCCGACGGAAGGTAAGTTCTGTGAATATTGGTGAAGGCTGTATGGTGTGGGCCTTCCTGGCCAGTGTACACTGCACACCCTGCTCCCATTACAGATACGTCCATGGATCGATAGTTTACTATCCGCCACAGCAACTCGCAGTGAGTCGGATACCTAAGTAACGGCGCCATCTGGTGCTGTATGATGAATATGCCTTTAGATGTTATTACAAATTCAGGAATTTGAACCTCCCAACCATAAAACATTGAGAAAAATGAATTCTACTTATCTCTTACAGCAACGCGATTTTATTATTATTATACTTTATTTATATGGCACTACAAGGGTTCCGCAGTGCCAAATAAAGTACATAAACAAATGACCAAACAAGATCTTAAAATACAAGACAATTTAGGACAAGTACAGGGAAATAAACATTTCTGTATCAGCGCAAGGGCATAGCTGCCATAGGTGCATACAGTGCAGCTGCTATGGGGCCCAGAGCTGGGAGGGGCCCACCTTCCCTGTCAAAGTTACATGTGTTATATACATTTTTTGCCATTGGGTGGTACATAGGGGTCCTTTCAAACTTTTTCCTTGGGGCCTGCAATATAGCTAGGTATGAACTGGAGGGCATTTTAATGTTATATAATATGAACCGGGGCACTGTACTGAGGCACAATATAAACGGGGAGCACTATATATCATAATGTGAAGGGGGTACTGTGCGGCATAATGTGTACTGGCAGCTCTGAAATGTGACATAGGGTGAACTTAAGCACTACTATGATTCATAAAAGAAACTAGGGCACTATTATGGGGCATAACATTAAATAAGGCTCTACTATGGTTCAGAAAATGAAGTAGGGCACTATTATAGGGCATAAAATGAACAACTGCTGCAGAGAGGTGTCTGTCTAGAAGCATTGGGATGGGGCCCTTTCAAAATGTTGCTATGGGGACACAAAGTTCTGGCTACGCACCTGTATCAGCGGATATGACACTGAAAGAAGCATCAGGGTGACCGAAGCCAAGGGCTAGGTGCTGATGTAAGGAGTATGGAGTAGAAGATAAGTAAGAGAAGGGAAGCACATAAGGGGAGAGGGCCCTGCTCGTGAGAGCTTACATTCTAAAGGCGAATGGCAGACAGACAAGGGTGACACAGATGAGGCAGCAGTGAGCATTGAACAGAGGGTTAGGATGAGAGACGGATTTTTAATAAAGTAGGTCAAGAAAATTAAACATAAATAAACATTTAACAAGCTCCATATAGTAAGCAAGATATATTTAAAAGGCTGTCCTTACGAATGTACATAATTATATGACAGTGGCAGTATGTATATTGAATTAAACCTTGAGTATGTTGAGTCCTGATTTATGTATTACTCATTAGAAAGCCAGGATTATGCTTCCTTTCATCACTCAGAAATATGAAATATGTACGTAACAAAAGGTACGTAACACTCCATAAATATGGTTTTCACTGATGTTTGTATGCTTACAGCATAGAAAGCACAGGTTCAGTTACATATGGGCACTAGTGCCAAGAAATGTAAAGACCTATCGCTACAGGTTATCCAGGCAATAGGCCATTAATGAATTGTGCGTCTCTTAAGACCTGAATGTTCTTGATTTTATGCCATATATCACACTGACATGAGTTATGATAAGAGCTGTTCTGGAATTTACTCATCACTTGCAGTTCTTATGAATCTTACAGGCGCTCAGATATCTTTGGGAGTTATTATGATATATGCGAAGCACAGACAGAAGTCCAGTGCTAATCCTGTTATTCTGGTTCTAAAACATAGATTAACAGGCGTACCAGAAGCAGAAAATTGCTATAGTGCAGTAAAGATAAGTAGAGAATGTATACAATAGCGCAATAGCAGTGGAGTGACTTCCTACTTTCATAGGTCACCTGCTTAATGTTCCAGAAGCAGGCACAACACATGTGATCTCCTCCAGAACGGGTGTGGTATGCAAGGTCGACCACACTTAGGTCGACAATATCTAGATCGATTACTATTGGTCGACAGTAAGTAGGTCGACATGGTTTTTAGGTCGACATGGACTCTAGGTCGACATGTACTAGGTCGATATGACAGAAGGTCGCCATGAGTTTTTGTACTTTTTTTGGTGTTGTTTTCTCCGTACAGTGACCGGGATCCCCAATTAGTGCACCGCGTCCCTTCGCATGGCGAGCGAAGCAAGGTGCCTTGCTCCGTTACTGCTGCTCTCGGCACAGGTTACTGTTCCCAATTGTTCACGTGGATCGTAAAGTATGAAAAAGTGCAAAAAAAATTAAAAAATGTGAAAACACAAATCGACCTTTTGTCATGTCGACTTAGAGTCCCTGTTGACCTGGAGTCCCTGTCGACCTACTTACTGTCGACCAATAGTGGTCAATCTAGACAGTGTCGACCTAAGTGTGGTGGACCTAGAGACCGAATACCCTCCAGAACACCCTATATCACATTAGATAAGTGAGCCTTGTCTTTCTATTTCCTCAGGGCTGTAACTAGCAGTCTATGAGTGATTCCGCTAGTCAGGGTGCTAAGCTGAGGGTGCAACTCACTTCCCAGAGGGCCCCTGTATTTGGCTTGCATGGTGGCATTTTGTAGGCCGGAAAGCTGTCTGAGAGCAGCCCAGTGCATCCTTGGGATAAGCCTGGCACCCAGCTTCCTGATTCCAGACCCTTTTCTCGATGTTATGAGATCACACGTGCCGGGGACAGAGGACTTGGCCCCGGGTGCACTATGGCCCTGTTATGGCATTGATCTTGCATGTGCTCACATTGTAGATTGCAATTTTATTACTACACCGTATGGGTATCAATCCTTCTTTTTTGTTATATCATATGTGTTTTGTTCTTGTGGGCGTGCCAGTCATCCTTTACTATACGGGGAGTGCTTTGCCATAGAAACACAACATTTACGGTGTTTTTATGGAAATACCTCCCAACCTACTGCAAATCCGAATTAATGTCCTGATGATAGGACGGCAGAACAGTCACCTGAAATTGGGACTGACTATCTATCTATCTATCTATCTATCTATCTATCTATCTATCTATCTATCTATCTATCTATCTATCCATCCATCTATCTATCATCATTTTATTTAATATCTAGATTTTATGCTTATCTGTCCTTTAAATTAATTTTTTTCCCTTAAATGAACTACTCATAAGCAAAGATAATATTTGTCACTATACTTGAACAGAACAATATGGCTGACTTCACCAGACATTACAATATAAAAATAAACAGTTCAGGAAATCACTTAGAGTTAGCTAAACACTGGCTAAAGGGAACTTGCTGAAGTTTTCCTTCACAATCCACGTTACATCAGAGGACAGCTACCACAGCCCTCCGGGACTCCTAGCATGGGACGTTTACAGTGAAGCCCGGGTGTTCTAATCTAATGCTTTAGCAGCTGTTGTAATTCTTAGACATAGGACTCATTGCATATCCCTGCCAAAGAAATGTCACAGTGGAAAGATACCACACAAAGGAAAATACCCCAAATGTGGAATATCCATTTTTAAGGTAAATATACTATATTCTTCATATTTTTGGCAGCCTGTCATTTAATCTTCACTGTGTGTGCCGAATTCCATTGTGGCTGAATTTCGAGTATAAACAGTCTTCTGCAGCGTGGCCGTGTACGGTATACCATTACAGCGCCCCTAGAATGATCGCTTTCACACTTTTTCTCCATGCTAAGCTGCTCTTGGGGCAAAATTGGAAACCAAGTATTTTATCATGCTTAAAATTCCAGGTGCTGCGTGTAATCCACTGTTTTCATCAAGACAAACGGAGACAGACCAGGGACATTTTTCCCTATTATTGGTCAATAAATGATCCTTTGGGATCTCTAGGAAGCCCCAAGTAGATTTAGCAGATGATCTTGGCGAATACAGGTGCACACGTGAAAATAAAGAAGGGGCTTCTATTTATATGAGAACCGTGCATTCTTCCTTTCATACAGTATAACATCAATCTACCATGCCATGTTTCATTCCAAATCCTGCAAATGGGATTGTTCACAGGAGGACAAGGAAGGCTTATTAAAACATAGAGGAAGACAAAAGTTCTAGAGATTTTCCGAGTGCAGACAAATTGAATGCCTGGGTCGGTAATGATCTACTGCAAGTGGGTTTTGCAGTTATTACTTTTTCGATGCTATACAACATGGAGCTTCCAGGGAGCAGGGATGGGGACACAATTGTTTCCAATGCACAGATGAGAGCTTATATGTGTCATAGAAAGGATATTTAAAATAAACAACATTGCCTAGATGAAATACAATTTTTGGTTAAAAAAAAATACAAAAATACAAGTGTTAGTCAGATTCAGCTACCCTGACTATAAAATGTAGAATAAATGGTCCCATCTATCCAAGAGAGCAATTAATGAGATTCTCAATCCAACGTAGTATCTATAACGGTAAAGAATAATGATGAGAATTATAACACCTTCTAAAAAGGTGTAGGTGTTGGCCATAGCAGCCAATCGCCAATCAGATTCTAGTTATCATTTATCTAGCACAAGCTAGAAACTGATAACTAGAAACTAATTGGTAACTATGGAAATCCTCTCCACTTGTTCTTTTTAGAGGGTTTAATAAACCTCTCCCTAATTTTTGGGGAGAAATGTGTTAGGGGTAACGCTTCTAATACAGATAAATGGAGATGTTGCCCATAGCAACCAATCAGATTCTGTCTACCATTTTCTAGCATGCAACAGGGAAATGACAGCTAAAATCTGATTGGTTGCGATGGGCAACATCTCCACTTTTCATTTTTAGAAACTTTAGTAAATCTACAGCTAAGACTGGGGTATCAGGGTCGGATTGAGGGATAAATAAGCCTGGACCTGGAAATAATCAAGAGCCTATTCTGAGAAGCGGAGGAACTGTGAATGGTTCTGTGTGGGTGTTGCCAGTGCTGTGTGGGTGTGGCTAGTGGTGTGTGGGTGTGACCAGCCCCATGTGGGCACATACACCCTTTACACTATTAGCCCCAATGTCTCCCCAAATTAAAAGTACAGGTTGAGTATCCCTTATCCAAAATGCTTGGGACCAGAGGTATTTTGGATATCGTATTTTGGAATAATTGCATACCATAATGAGATATCATGGTGATGGGACCTAAATCTAAGCACAGAATGCATTTATGTTTCATATACACCTTATACACACAGCCTGAAGGTAATTGAAGCCAATATTTTTTATAACTTTGAGCATTAAACAAAGTGTGTGTACATTCACACAATTCATTTATGTTTCATATACACCTTATACACACAGCCTGAAGGTCATTTAATACAATATTTTTTATAACTTTGTGTATTAAACAAAGTTTGTGTACATTGAATCATCAGAAAACAAAGGTTTCACTATCTCACTCTCACTCAAAAAAGTCCGTATTTCGGAATATTCCGTATTTCGGAATATTTGGATATGGGATACTCAACCTGTACAAACATTGCATCATGTTGTAAGGAAAATAGAAGTACAGTTGTAAAACTTTATGCTCGCTTGGTGGTTGGTCATCATCATTCTGTTGTAATGATGGGCCTATTTTATGTGGAAGCCTGAAAGCCTGATGCTGTAGTCCCGCCCGCCCCAATGTTAAGCCAACCCTCGTGGGTATGACATAAATTCCACACTATAGTGCTTGTGAAAAGCAAAAAGTTGCAGTTTGTTTGCTGGTGCGATATGATCATGGAGACCATGTTATGAACCCTTCAGAAGTGGGAAACAAGCAATCATCTATGTAGGCAAAAAATTTTTTTTAAAAAAAGCAGTAAAACAAAAACAAGAGCTTTAAAAAATTACACATACTGCCTGTGCATACCTTACCAAATTTTGCTGCCCGCAACCACATAGCACAACACATAACCACTCTCAAAATAACAGGACCCAAGTCATCGCACCTCTACCATTTTCACACTGGTTCCTCTAGTGATAAATGCTATTCATATGAAATTTCATGTACAATTGGTTTTTTTTTAGCTTTGGTGCTATGGGTTTTGAATATTTGTCCGCCTTTGGTTGTGTCGTTTATTGACCAAATCTTGGAGCCCGTGGACGGAACATCCCATGAATTGTATCACACTTCTGTGCATAATTCAGTAAAACAACCTTGGAACCGTTTCTCCATGATCATTTCCCATCTGGGCACAGCTCACAAAACAGCTTTGTTTGCTTTTTCGATGTCATCGGCTAACTTCTATTGTATCTTTGGATCCCTGTTGGTCCTGGGTCTAGCATAAAAAAACGCTATCCTGTTTAAATGATTGCCAATGCTATTAGCAAAAAAGAGTTATAACAACAAGATATTATGCTAGATTTTAGCCAAAGGGAATGCATTCATGTTTTAGCCCAGGCCCATTATAAACAATGATGTATTTTCGTGGCGTCTGCTGGAAGCCGAACCACGGCTGCTACTGCAAAACGCAGATGTTTGACCTCTTATTACAGCAGTCTAGGAGAGATTGCTAAGCACACCAAATTCGTTATTTTTATGACAAGATTATCTTTCACTGTTTTCCTTTTTCGGTGTTACATTTGTTGTGGTAAAGTGCTTAGATCCTTAATAAAAGCAACACTTCTAATGACGTTTTTTTTCCCCTCCTATTAAATGGTCACTGATATTCTATTGTATGATGAGGTATTGGTGACTTTCTGTCAGTTTTATTATTATTGCAGTGATAGCGCTGTTAGAGGCATTGTCTGGACTCAGGAAAACATTTTCTGCTCCAGCAAAAACTTGGCAGGGCCTCAGTGATTTTTTTTCTTCTTTGCGCGAATGGGGAATATAATTTCCATGTTATTGTAGTATGGTTTTGTGAACACAAGCCGATAATGGCTAATGTATCCGTTGTTCCCTGTTTCATTTTATCAGATTTAAAATATAATTATGTTTTTCTTTGAATTTATAATTTTCATTGTTTACACAACATCCTTATCTTTCATTAGGCTCTGACTTTATTAAAACGCTGCTTCTGCTATTGATCAGTATGCAATAAGCGACGGTGTACTAGACGGTGGACTCAATGTACCAGTCACGCACGAAAAAATACAGTATATGGATATACTTCTTTTGCTTTGTTTTAACTAGATATGATGATTTGCAAACTTATTTGATTTGCAAACTTTTTAACTTTACTTTTATTGTGCCTTATGGTAGTAAAGTAATAAAAAAGTCCCATTAAATGTATATTGAAGATGTTTCTGTCTTGTGAGCAAAAGATTTTGGGGTTTATTGATTCATGAAGCAGTGAAAAGAGTGGAGAAGTGAGCAAGTGGTAAAGTTGTCCATGGCAACCAATCAGTGCTTACGTAACATTTATAAAGTACCTTCTATAAAATTTTACGGAGCAGCTGATTGGTTGCCATGGGCAACTTCTCCACTGGTTCACGTCTCCACACTTTTCACTGCTTCATGAATAGACCCCAAGCTGATATGTAACAAGTAATGGTCTGAAAGTACAGCGCTTGTGGCTGGATTGGGTACAAAATGTTGACGGCCATAATATCAATATTCATCATATAGACAGTGATGAAATGTCGACATGTTCCAATGTCAACATTTTGTCCTGGAGGCCCAGTGGTGACTTGACTGCTCCTGACAGCTGCAGCGGCTCTAGTGGAGATTTCCGAGTCCTGGCAGTCATGTGATCATCACTTCAGGGTCAGGCCTCCCTCGTTATGTTAAGTGCGTCCCCACTATCCCTAACTATAATAGCTACCCTTAACCCTCACTCTAATGCCAAACTCTAACCTCCCCCCGCAGCCTAACTCTATTGTCAACATTTTGACAGCGTCAACATTAGAGATGAGCGCCTGAAATTTTTCGGGTTTTGTGTTTTGGTTTTGGGTTCGGTTCCGCGGCCGTGTTTTGGGTTCGAACGCGTTTTGGCAAAACCTCACCGAATTTTTTTTGTCGGATTCGGGTGTGTTTTGGATTCGGGTGTTTTTTTCCAAAAACACTAAAAAACAGCTTAAATCATAGAATTTGGGGGTCATTTTGATCCCAAAGTATTATTAACCTCAAAAACCATAATTTACACTCATTTTCAGTCTATTCTGAATACCTCACACCTCACAATATTATTTTTAGTCCTAAAATTTGCACCGAGGTCGCTGTGTGAGTAAGATAAGCGACCCTAGTGGCCGACACAAACACCGGGCCCATCTAGGAGTGGCACTGCAGTGTCACGCAGGATGTCCCTTCCAAAAAACCCTCCCCAAACAGCACATGACGCAAAGAAAAAAAGAGGCGCAATGAGGTAGCTGTGTGAGTAAGATTAGCGACCCTAGTGGCCGACACAAACACCGGGCCCATCTAGGAGTGGCACTGCAGTGTCACGCAGGATGGCCCTTCCAAAAAACCCTCCCCAAACAGCACATGACGCAAAGAAAAAAAGAGGCGCAATGAGGTAGCTGTGTGAGTAAGATTAGCGACCCTAGTGGCCGACACAAACACCGGGCCCATCTAGGAGTGGCACTGCAGTGTCACGCAGGATGTCCCTTCCAAAAAACCCTCCCCAAACAGCACATGACGCAAAGAAAAAAAGAGGCGCAATGAGGTAGCTGACTGTGTGAGTAAGATTAGCGACCCTAGTGGCCGTCACAAACACCGGGCCCATCTAGGAGTGGCACTGCAGTGTCACGCAGGATGTCCCTTCCAAAAAAACCCTCCCCAATCAGCACATGATGCAAAGAAAAAGAAAAGAAAAAAGAGGTGCAAGATGGAATTGTCCTTGGGCCCTCCCACCCACCCTTATGTTGTATAAACAAAACAGGACATGCACACTTTAACCAACCCATCATTTCAGTGACAGGGTCTGCCACACGACTGTGACTGATATGACGGGTTGGTTTGGACCCCCCCCAAAAAAGAAGCAATTAATCTCTCCTTGCACAAACTGGCTCTACAGAGGCAAGATGTCCACCTCATCTTCACCCTCCGATATATCACCGTGTACATCCCCCTCCTCACAGATTATCAATTCGTCCCCACTGGAATCCACCATCTCAGCTCCCTGTGTACTTTGTGGAGGCAATTGCTGCTGGTCAATGTCTCCGCGGAGGAATTGATTATAATTCATTTTAATGAACATCATCTTCTCCACATTTTCTGGATGTAACCTCGTACGCCGATTGCTGACAAGGTGAGCGGCGGCACTAAACACTCTTTCGGAGTACACACTTGTGGGAGGGCAACTTAGGTAGAATAAAGCCAGTTTGTGCAAGGGCCTCCAAATTGCCTCTTTTTCCTGCCAGTATAAGTACGGACTGTGTGACGTGCCTACTTGGATGCGGTCACTCATATAATCCTCCACCATTCTATCAATGTTGAGAGAATCATATGCAGTGACAGTAGACGACATGTCCGTAATCGTTGTCAGGTCCTTCAGTCCGGACCAGATGTCAGCATCAGCAGTCGCTCCAGACTGCCCTGCATCACCGCCAGCGGGTGGGCTCGGAATTCTGAGCCTTTTCCTCGCACCCCCAGTTGCGGGAGAATGTGAAGGAGGAGATGTTGACAGGTCGCGTTCCGCTTGACTTGACAATTTTGTCACCAGCAGGTCTTTCAACCCCAGCAGACCTGTGTCTGCCGGAAAGAGAGATCCAAGGTAGGCTTTAAATCTAGGATCGAGCACGGTGGCCAAAATGTAGTGCTCTGATTTCAACAGATTGACCACCCGTGAATCCTT
Source organism: Pseudophryne corroboree (assembly GCF_028390025.1). Taxonomy (NCBI): domain Eukaryota; kingdom Metazoa; phylum Chordata; class Amphibia; order Anura; family Myobatrachidae; genus Pseudophryne; species Pseudophryne corroboree. The sequence continues at coordinate 956,970,601 of NC_086445.1, read as the reverse complement.
GTTAAGCGAATTAAGGGCTGCATCCACAAGTCCCACATGCCTAGCGGAATCGCTCCCTTTTAGCTCCTTCTTCAATGCCTCCAGCTTCTTCTGCAAAAGCCTGATGAGGGGAATGACCTGACACAGGCTGGCAGTGTCTGTACTGACTTCACGTGTGGCAAGTTCAAAGGGCATCAGAACCTTGCACAACGTTGAAATCATTCTCCACTGCACTTGAGACAGGTGCATTCCATCTCCTATATCGTGCTCAATTGTATAGGCTTGAATGGCCTTTTGCTGCTCCTCCAACCTCTGAAGCATATAGAGGGTTGAATTCCACCTCGTTACCACTTCTTGCTTCAGATGATGGCAGGGCAGGTTCAGTAGTTTTTGGTGGTGCTCCAGTCTTCTGTACGTGGTGCCTGTACGCCGAAAGTGTCCCGCAATTTTTCTGGCCACCGACAGCATCTCTTGCACGCCCCTGTCGTTTTTTAAAAAATTCTGCACCACCAAATTCAAGGTATGTGCAAAACATGGGACGTGCTGGAATTTGCCCATATTTAATGCACACACAATATTGCTGGCGTTGTCCGATGCCACAAATCCACAGGAGAGTCCAATTGGGGTAAGCCATTCCGCGATGATCTTCCTCAGTTGCCGTAAGAGGTTTTCAGCTGTGTGCGTATTCTGGAAAGCGGTGATACAAAGCGTAGCCTGCCTAGGAAAGAGTTGGCGTTTGCGAGATGCTGCTACTGGTGCCGCCGCTGCTGTTCTTGCGGCGGGAGTCCATACATCTACCCAGTGGGCTGTCACAGTCATATAGTCCTGACCCTGCCCTGCTCCACTTGTCCACATGTCCGTGGTTAAGTGGACATTGGGTACAACTGCATTTTTTAGGAGACTGGTGAGTCTTTTTCTGACGTCCGTGTACATTCTCGGTATCGCCTGCCTAGAGAAGTGGAACCTAGATGGTATTTGGTAACGGGGGCACACTGCCTCAATAAATTGTCTAGTTCCCTGTGAACTAACGGCGGATACCGGACGCACGTCTAACACCAACATAGTTGTCAAGGACTCAGTTATCCGCTTTGCAGTAGGATGACTGCTGTGATATTTCATCTTCCTCGCAAAGGACTGTTGAACAGTCAATTGCTTACTGGAAGTAGTACAAGTGGGCTTACGACTTCCCCTCTGGGATGACCATCGACTCCCAGCGGCAACAACAGCAGCGCCAGCAGCAGTAGGCGTTACACGCAAGGATGCATCGGAGGAATCCCAGGCAGGAGAGGACTCGTCAGACTTGCCAGTGACATGGCCTGCAGGACTATTGGCATTCCTGGGGAAGGAGGAAATTGACACTGAGGGAGTTGGTGGGGTGGTTTGCGTGAGCTTGGTTACAAGAGGAAGGGATTTACTGGTCAGTGGACTGCTTCCGCTGTCACCCAAAGTTTTTGAACTTGTCACTGACTTATTATGAATGCGCTGCAGGTGACGTATAAGGGAGGATGTTCCGAGGTGGTTAACGTCCTTACCCCTACTTATTACAGCTTGACAAAGGGAACACACGGCTTGACACCTGTTGTCCGCATTTCTGGTGAAATACCTCCACACCGAAGAGCTGATTTTTTTGGTATTTTCACCTGGCATGTCAACGGCCATATTCCTCCCACGGACAACAGGTGTCTCCCCGGGTGCCTGACTTAAACAAACCACCTCACCATCAGAATCCTCCTGGTCAATTTCCTCCCCAGCGCCAGCAACACCCATATCCTCCTCATCCTGGTGTACTTCAACACTGACATCTTCAATCTGACTATCAGGAACTGGACTGCGGGTGCTCCTTCCAGCACTTGCAGGGGGCGTGCAAATGGTGGAAGGCGCATGCTCTTCACGTCCAGTGTTGGGAAGGTCAGGCATCGCAACCGACACAATTGGACTCTCCTTGTGGATTTGGGATTTCAAAGAACGCACAGTTCTTTGCGGTGCTTTTGCCAGCTTGAGTCTTTTCAGTTTTCTAGCGAGAGGCTGAGTGCTTCCATCCTCATGTGAAGCTGAACCACTAGCCATGAACATAGGCCAGGGCCTCAGCCGTTCCTTGCCACTCCGTGTGGTAAATGGCATATTGGCAAGTTTACGCTTCTCCTCCGACAATTTTATTTTAGGTTTTGGAGTCCTTTTTTTACTGATATTTGGTGTTTTGGTTTTGACATGCTCTGTACTATGCCATTGGGCATCGGCCTTGGCAGACGACGTTGCTGGCATTTCATCGTCTCGGCCATGACTAGTGGCAGCAGCTTCAGCACGAGGTGGAAGTGGATCTTGATCTTTCCCTAATTTTGGAACCTCAACATTTTTGTTCTCCATATTTTAATAGGCACAACTAAAAGGCACCTCAGGTAAACAATGGAGATGGATGGATTGGATACTAGTATACAATTATGGACGGGCTGCCGAGTGCCGACACAGAGGTAGCCACAGCCGTGAACTACCGCACTGTACTGTGTCTGCTGCTAATATATAGACTGGTTGATAAAGAGATAGTATACTCGTAACTAGTATGTATGTATAAAGAAAGAAAAAAAAACCACGGTTAGGTGGTATATACTATTATGGACGGGCTGCCGAGTGCCGACACAGAGGTAGCCACAGCCATGAACTACCGCACTGTACTGTGTCTGCTGCTAATATATAGACTGGTTGATAAAGAGATAGTATACTCGTAACTAGTATGTATGTATAAAGAAAGAAAAAAAAACCACGGTTAGGTGGTATATACAATTATGGACGGGCTGCCGAGTGCCGACACAGAGGTAGCCACAGCCGTGAACTACCGCACTGTACTGTGTCTGCTGCTAATATATAGACTGGTTGATAAAGAGATAGTATACTCGTAACTAGTATGTATGTATAAAGAAAGAAAAAAAAACCACGGTTAGGTCACTGGTATATACAATTATGGACGGGCTGCCGAGTGCCGACACAGAGGTAGCCACAGCCGTGAACTACCGCACTGTACTGTGTCTGCTGCTAATATATAGACTGGTTGATAAAGAGATAGTATACTCGTAACTAGTATGTATGTATAAAGAAAGAAACAAAAACCACGGTTAGGTGGTATATACAATTATGGACGGGCTGCCGAGTGCCGACACAGAGGTAGCCACAGCCGTGAACTACCGCACTGTACTGTGTCTGCTGCTAATATATAGACTGGTTGATAAAGAGATAGTATACTCGTAACTAGTATGTATGTATAAAGAAAGAGAAAAAAACCACGGTTAGGTGGTATATACAATTATGGACGGGCTGCCGAGTGCCGACACAGAGGTAGCCACAGCCGTGAACTACCGCACTGTACTGTGTCTGCTGCTAATATATAGACTGGTTGATAAAGAGATAGTATACTCGTAACTAGTATGTATGTATAAAGAAAGAAAAAAAAACCACGGTTAGGTCACTGGTATATACAATTATGGACGGGCTGCCGAGTGCCGACACAGAGGTAGCCACAGCCGTGAACTACCGCACTGTACTGTGTCTGCTGCTAATATATAGACTGGTTGATAAAGAGATAGTATACTCGTAACTAGTATGTATGTATAAAGAAAGAAAAAAAAACCACGGTTAGGTGGTATATACAATTATGGACGGGCTGCCGAGTGCCGACACAGAGGTAGCCACAGCCGTGAACTACCGCACTGTACTGTGTCTGCTGCTAATATATAGACTGGTTGATAAAGAGATAGTATACTCGTAACTAGTATGTATGTATAAAGAAAGAAAAAAAAAACACGGTTAGGTGGTATATACAATTATGGACGGGCTGCCGAGTGCCGACACAGAGGTAGCCACAGCCGTGAACTACCGCACTGTACTGTGTCTGCTGCTAATATATAGACTGGTTGATAAAGAGATAGTATACTCGTAACTAGTATGTATGTATAAAGAAAGAAAAAAAAACCACGGTTAGGTCACTGGTATATACAATTATGGACGGGCTGCCGAGTGCCGACACAGAGGTAGCCACAGCCGTGAACTACCGCACTGTACTGTGTCTGCTGCTAATATATAGACTGGTTGATAAAGAGATAGTATACTCGTAACTAGTATGTATGTATAAAGAAAGAAAAAAAAACCACGGTTAGGTGGTATATACAATTATGGACGGGCTGCCGAGTGCCGACACAGAGGTAGCCACAGCCGTGAACTACCGCACTGTACTGTGTCTGCTGCTAATATAGACTGGTTGATAAAGAGATAGTATACTACTAATATTATATACTGGTGGTCAGGTCACTGGTCACTAGTCACACTGGCAGTGGCACTCCTGCAGCAAAAGTGTGCACTGTTTAATTTTAATATAATATTATGTACTCCTGGCTCCTGCTATAACCTATAACTGGCACTGCAGTAGTGCTCCCCAGTCTCCCCCACAATTATAAGCTGTGTGAGCTGAGCAGTCAGACAGATATATAATATATATAGATGATGCAGCACACTGGCCTGAGCCTGAGCAGTGCACACAGATATGGTATGTGACTGAGTCACTGTGTGCTGTGTATCGCTTTTTTCAGGCAGAGAACGGATTATAAATAAAAGTGGTGGTCACTGGTCACTATCAGCAAAACTCTGCACTGTACACTACTGAGTACTCCTAATGCTCCCCAAAATTAGTAAATCAAGTGTCTAAACGGAGAGGACGCCAGCCACGTCCTCTCCCTATCAATCTCAATGCACGTGTGAAAATGGCGGCGACGCGCGGCTCCTTATATAGAATCCGAGTCTCGCGATAGAATCCGAGCCTCGCGAGAATCCGACAGCGTCATGATGACGTTCAGGCGCGCTCGGGTTAACCGAGCAAGGCGGGAAGATCCGAGTCGCTCGGACCCGTGAAAAAAACCATGAAGTTCTGGCGGGTTCGGATTCAGAGAAACCGAACCCGCTCATCTCTAGTCAACATTCCACCTGTTGACATTCTGACATGTCAACAATTTGATAAAGGGTTAGAACAATAAACAACAATGCATACTAATAATAATATTATTAATGGGCAATTATTCAAACAAATTGAGTGGATATCAGCCATAATCAATAGCAATGGGGGTAATTCAGATCTGATCGTAGATGTGCTAAATTTAGCACATCTACGATCAGTTTCACAGACATGCGGGGGGACACCTAGCACAGGACTAGTCCGAGCCGCATGTCTGCCCCCCCTTCCCCCGCACGGGTGCAAAAGCATTGCATGCCTGCGTTGTCCGGACCGCGCTCCACCAATGGCGCTCTAATGCCGCTGGCACACCCCCTCCCAATCAGGCAGAGGTGATCGCAGCCTAGAGATGCTGTTAGCATCTCGCTGGGCTCCCGGGGTGCGCGTGCGCCCTCCTCAAGGGGCTTCAGACTGCGATTGCTGCCACTGCAGCGATCCAGTCTGAATTAGGCCCAATATGCCATATCCAGCATTTTTTTTTGTGTGTATTAAAAACATTTACTGTGAGTTGGGATGTAACAGCCTGCGAGAAGAAGGCATCAGCAGTTTCCTGGCGAGTCTGCCCGATGTTTTAAAGCAGCAATAATTTTTTTTTAAAACTCTTTATTTGTAATAGGAGAAACAATCAGGTGCACAAATACGATTAGATGTACAGCAAAAAGTACAAAAAGTTCTCCTAGACATTTTTCAAAACATTTTTCGAGGATAAGTATAGCAGTCAGGGAGCGGGAGAGTCCCGCTAGGGGGAAGCAGCAATAATTTTAAAGTATAAATTAACCTGATATCACCTGTTAAATTATTGCTGGTTTAAAATATTGGCCAAAAACCTTCAGGATGAAACAGATGTTTACATCGCACAGGCGATTACATTTCTCCATTATTGTGTTTTGTTTAACATTATTATGTTACAGCTTGTGACAATGTGGTATCACTAGGGGGGTGCGGGACATACCGAGGGACACCATCCGAGGGGGTGACACCAAAATAGCAGAGCTGTGTGCTATTTTGGTATCAACCCCTTGTATGGCATCACCAAGCAGCAGTGAGACCGGGCATAAGGTGGGGGCTGCTATCAGCTCTTAGAGCACTGGGCAAGCCCACAGCATGATGAAAATGGGGGCGTAACATGCCCCTTTCACAAACGCACATGCCAAAGAAGACCTGCAATGGGGTGTCATGGTGAGTAGGCGCACTGGGTGACACCCACCCCGGAGAGCCACTGATATAACCCATGTCACACTGCAAATAAATAGGTTCCTACAAATTAACATATAAGATGGAAGAACCAGTAGTGAATTTCCCAGTAGGCACATGAGGCACCTGCCTAGGGGCGGCATTTTCTGGGGGGCAGTACTTGGATGCTTGTGTTGGTACTGTCAGCCCGAAAAGTACCAGTAACTGCAACATATTTCCACTGTACTGGTCCATATGCCATCCGGAATGGCATGTAAATAAGTAGGACATGCACACACTGCCCTTGTAAGCTGTCCTAGCTAGTAAATATGTTTACATAATTGAAAATAAAAAAAAATCATAGTGGCTTTTATTATTCTATTAAATTGGCTATCCTAAAATGAGGGCTTATAACCAATCAATAACATAATAACATTAGCCAGGCGCTTGTGTACCAAGATGCAGAATTGGATGCACATCAGTCATACCACCACACCGCGTTTGACAAGCCACACCCCATTACCTCCCATAAACATTCCGATTGCCAATCACTCTGCGTCCAAATGCTCACTACAAGCACCAGCATGTAGTCAGCATGTATCTCTATATTAGTCCTTATTATCTGGCAAACGATAAAATGGGAGTCCAGCAGTAAACTCATTTAGGTTGGTTTCAGTGGTATACAATATGTGCGGTGCACATGGGTCATGGGTAAAAAGAAAACTGCGCTGCTCCACCCCATACTTGCTCCCGACGCCATCTTTCTGGTGAAGTATTCTGAAACACGTCCTTGCTATCTGCTACGCATGCACCATTTTTCAGCCTGAAATATGGCGCAGCTGACAAGAGGTATTGAGGCCGTACACTCACATGAATGCCCCCAGATCTTAAAATGTTCCTGGTTTGTGCCACACATGCATTCATCCGAAGAGCTACAGAAGGCCGCAACTCCTAGGCTGATAGACCCTTACTGTATTCACCTTGTACACATGATAATCCACCTCACCGCCGCGGGCTGCCTCTAAACTCCACTGCACAGCGCGGCATATCGTGTTTTACCTCACTGCAGTAGGATTTATGTACAACTCTAAAGGGTCTATTCATGATGTAATGAAAAGAGTGGAGAAGTGAGCCTGTGGAGAAGTTGCCCATAGCAACCAATCAGCTGCTCCGTACAATTGTATTGTATGCAAATTATAAATGTTACTTCAATGCTGATTGGTTGCCATGGGCAACTTCTGTACTAGCTCATTTCTCCACACTTTACTGCTTCATGAATAGACCCCTTTGTGAGACCCAGAATGACTAACATTAATATTGTAAGATCGTGATTGATAGCAGTGCAATAATATGATGATGTTTGATAGGGGGTGCTAAGATTGTTTTAAATGTATAGTAATCGGCTGATTGTTTTTTTTTTAAATACTTTTAAGGAAAATACTGTTAATTTCAACAGAAACCTCCTAATGATAATGTGTGGACCCCTTATTCAAAGTAAAGCATTCAGTACCTTTAATACCAAGAAATAATGACACGGAGACTTGAATTTGGCAGAAAATTGTTAGCTATTTATTGTACCCTAACCATTAGCAAACCTGTAAATTTAAAATTTTAGTTAACATGCCGATTCAGCCGGCATATGGTGGCAGAAAAAAGAACGGCTCTATTCAACTGACGCTAACCTTAAAACATTAAAATTCCAAACTTTCCTAATTTAAACACAAACTATAAAATAGGTAATAGGTGCCCGACTCAGACCCCCACGGTGACTACCCACCCTGATGGGTGATGCCGCTGCCCCCGGACGGGTGGTCAAGCGGCCTTAAAAGTCAATGGAGGTGAATGCACCTAAACCACACCAGACTGTAAATCACTACAACTAACAAGACAAACTACAACCTGCCGTTCTTTTCCGCCAACAAATAGCCAACGATAACACCAAACTAACAATTCAAAGCCAAGGCACTCCGTGCCAGAACCTCTACCAAACAGGGCGGGAGGGCGGGAAGGCAATTCAGCAGCAAGAGAGACCAAGCTGGCCTAGCATTCCCTATATATATTGACCCTCCCCTCTCACCATGGGCTGTACTTTCCTCACAGCTAGGTCCACCCCTCACAGGAGGTTTAACTCTCTCTATTCCTATGCAGTCATTTCGCTCTCACTCTGTTGTTACACATTGATGCAAATGAGTGATATATCCAATTTCCCAGCAATTGTAAACTGCAGTGCAATAATTGCTTTTACTGATCAAATGTATGATAAATGACATCAGGCAAATGCCACCAATAGCAGTTATCAATATGATATCACATGTACGATGTGACAGGCAATTATAGATATTCACAAAATGTCACCATACAAACTTAGGGCAGCAGGAATCTATGCAGTATGCTTGATGTATACACGGTTCAGCCATGGTATATTATTCATCTTTTTATTCAAGTCTCATTAACATTCGGCATGTTATGAGACTCTCCAAAGAGTAGGAAGTTTTCCTCTATTTCCTCAATGTTGCGTATAAGTGATCACAACAGCATGACATACAATAAGCTTTCTCCTTCCAGGGGTTGGGTGGCATCACTAGACCTCATGGCAGGGTGAGGTTTTTTTTTTGCTGTACATGCGTCAATCCGGCAATTGGAGGTTTAGGGAGTATGGGCCATGCAACCACCAGGCCAACTTCAGGAGTGGTAGTTTGACCAATGACTCTCTTTCTGGTCGGTCTATCTATCTATCTATCTATCTATCTATCTATCTATCTATCTATCTATCTATCTATCTATCTATCTATCTATCTCTCTATCTTATAGCTGAGTGACACCTCTCCTTTGTCCCATTTACTTACCAGTGCTTCAATGTGAACTCTTTTCAGTCACAGCTAAGGGTGTCATTCCGCCCATGCAAGTATATGTATAAAAAAGGACCTCAGCACACCACCATGCCCCTGTATCCATTTCAGGACAAGCCAGTCTCAATTATATATATATATATATATATATATATATATATATATATATATTTATAGATAGATAGATAGATAGATAGATAGATAGATAGATAGATAGATAAAAACACTTTATTATGACAATTTTGTGTCTGGAACAAACTATGATGCCATGCAAGGGAAGTATATACAATTATATTTTGTCGGTGCAGGGTAAATACTGGCTGCCTTTGCATGTAGCCCATAAATGTTAGACAAATTTATTTTACACTGCAATTTAAATTTCAGTATGGACACATCCCACCCAAATCTAACTCTCTCTGCACATTACATCTGCCCCCCCCCCCCCCCACCCCCTGCAGTGCAGCATGGTTTTGCCCATTTGCTTGCTCTTTTACTTTACTTACAAACATGAATCAGGCCGATTGCTCGGTCCCATAAATGAAGCAGCAATACTTTTAATGGCTCATATTAAGATCCACAAAAGAAATGAGCAGTTTTTTGCAACTTGTTTCCTGAGAAACAGTAAAGTGAAAACTCTGAAAAGCAGGATATTATAGATGATTGGCAGTGTTGGAACTACATCTGTCAATGCACATTGACAATGGACTAATGAACATCTGAGGAAAGTGTTATTGTCACAAGAATCATTCTTCATCATGTTCTTGACAAAAGGAGGAAGCTGCAGCTAAGCTCTAGAGCCCTGAGTGCTTGTGAAGAGTTCTGGTGGATCTGTAATCCCTTGAGGACCATATTTCTCTGGTACGGTTTGGGTGTAGTCATTCTCTTTGAAGACAAAGTCAATGTTAGTCTCTACTTAATGGTAATGAATGACCATCTTCACCCCATTTTACAGCATTTCCTTCCAGGCGGGAAGTGGTCTGTTCCAGGATTACAATACCTCCATCCACAGAGAATACTTGGTTGCCCACTAGTTCTCTAAACGTGGCATTGAGGCTATCCATATGTCATGGCCTTCTCAGTCAGCAGATCTGATGTCAACAGAGCATCTATAGAATATTACGGAATGATGGCTGAGACAGTTTTTCACCAACATCAAGCAGGCATCTGTAGAAGGAGAGCTCTGTATACCTCTTGCAAGACTCCACACATTGGTAGTCTCAGGGGTCTATTTCTAAGCTTTGGATGGAGATAAAGTGGATGGTGATAAAGTACCAGCCAATCAGCTCCTAACTGCCATGTTACAGGCTGTGTTTGAAAAATGACAGTTAGGAGCTCATTGGCTGGTACTTTATCTCCTTCCACTTTATCTGTAAGTACGGACAGTGTAATGCAGTGGTTCCCAAACTGTGTGCCGTAGATCCCTGGGGTGCCTCGGGACACTTGCAGGGGTGCCCTGCGTTGGTGGTCCAGGACCAATTCAAATTACTTATAAAAGGCAATATAGTGCTGGTGGCTGTCAGTCATAAAATATGGGGACAAACAGAAGCACATCTTGTCCCTCACCACAAAATTTAGCCTAAGAATGACATATAAACACAATCTACTTAATTTAATATTTCTTATTAAATCTCTCATTAAGAAATTATTGGCCTAGGGGTGCCGTGAAAAAAATTCTGATACTCTAGGGCACCATGATTCAAAAAAGTTTGGGAACCACTGGTGTAATGGTTAGCATTACTGCCTCACAGCACTGAGGTCATGGGTTCGATTCCCGACATGGACCTAACTGTGCGGAGTTTGTATATTTCTCCCCCCGTACTTGCGTGGGTTTCCTCCAGGTACCCCAGTTTCCTCCCACAATCCAAAAATATACTGGTAGGTTAATTGGCTCCCAACAAAATTAACCTAACATGAATGTGTGTGTGTGTGTGTGTGTGTGTGTGTGTACATGTGATAGGGAATATAGATTGTAAGTTCCACTGGGGCAGGGACTGATGTGAATGGGCAAATATTCTCTATACAGCGCTGCGGAATATGTGTGTGTGCTATATAAATAACTGTTAATAAATAAATGAATAAATAAATAAATAAATAAATAATAAGTCTCCGTCCAATGCTTAGTAAATAGTCCCCAAAGTGTACTGTATACAGACTATACTGGCCACATGTAATGGCTCCATATTCTATTACGTGACTATATATTCATGTTTCCTTATTTGTTCAGAACCTCAATATTTCTTTTTCTTTCTTTGTTTTTTCATATGACCTTATTTGATCCTGGAATATACTGAATTGCTATTTCAGATTTACCCATATACAGATTAAAATATAGCCATTGACTTCGATGATCTATGGTTTTCTTTAGGATACAGAACATTACACTACACTGGGGAAATGGCTAAATGTTTAAAATGCTCCATAACAGTAGATTAAAACAAAAAATCTATCCTTTCAGACTTTATTGTAATATAATATGTAAAAATACAATGCTATATTGGTGTTAATACCACTTGGCTTCCATTTGTCCAATGACATGTTCTTCCCCCCTGTACTATGCAATTTAGACTTTAGGCCAACTATCTTTCACAGCGATAAATGCTTCTGCAGAACCTGGAAATGATACGACGGTATTGGCAGTAAATTAACTGCATCTTTTTCAACAAATACTGAGTGAGTGATCCGTGCAGAGGAAAGAGGCGCCTGCTCATGGTAAGCATCGTTTTATACAGCGCCAGACAGTTTTCCTTATTTTAGGTGTTATTACTCTACAAAGTCATTTTATCTCCCTTTGTTCTACAGTACTTTGCCTGTTGCCTGTTGAGCACAGCAGCAGCATTGCAATAAAATCTTTGTTCACATTTGTAGCCCTATTGCTCATAAAACCCAGTAACCACAAACTGAATAATGTGCAAACATAGGAGGGCTGGTAGTAATGGGACAGAAGGGCAGATGCTCCCCTCGGTTTTTACTACCACAGCTGTGGATCAGATATTTACTGACAACCAGCCTTATCCCGGTGAACCAAAGATAAAATATGATCCTTGTTATTTTGTGTAAAGGTATGTAAATTATTTCTTACTTATCCCTGAGTGTTGGCCAAGCATGAACCCTACGATGCGGGTTTACTAGCATGAATACAGCCATGGACCTGCAAGTTGGACTCATCCTTATCTATCTAGCCATAGCTGGTCAGCAATGGGTAATCATGGAGGGACTTATCCAACTCTAACTTTAAATTCCATAGTTTTTGGTTCTGCGGGAAAATGAAGCAGACTTGAGTACTCGCCCAGAACATCTGGAGGGCTCTTGGATCTTGGGTGGCGATCCGAGCCTCCTGGAAGAGTATACAAAGCTGCACCCAGTGGCGTAACTACCGTGGGTGGTAGGGATGCGGCTGCTATGGGGCCTGGTCTCTCTCCAGGTCATGTTGCTGCATGCCGTCCAAGCCCACCAATCTAGTGATTGGTGTCACAGCTGCGGAGCAGGTTGTTGTGAAGACTGGGACCGAATTACTACAATACGTTTGTCAGGAAAGCCGCTAGGACTAACTTCTGTTAACTTCTGCTATGTAACAGCTTCCATTCTCACAAAGCTTTGATATAACCTCATCTTCAAGTTAGAAACAAGTGCACCTGTGCTTTATAACCTTGACTCTCTTAGATTTCAGTGCCAGTTATAGGTTCTGCTAATCATCCCTGTCTCCTGCTTTTTTTACCTGTTAGATTCTGCATTTGGACATTAACTATAGTTGTTGTAGCGTCTGGTCTTGTGGATCTGCTCACTCACAGTATCTGGTTGTCATCCCGCAACTTCTGTTCTCTTACTCACTGCTATATATACTGTTGCACTGCCACTGGGTCCTCCCACTGTCTCATACTAGAGTTCTGGCGCAGCAAGGCACTGGTTAATATATTTCTCTATAAGGGAAAGGGGGTTCCTATGGGTGTAAACTGCATTATCAACATTCAATCAACTTATCTCTTTGGGTGGAGCTAAGAAAAAGTATGGCAAAGTGAAGTAAAACAATGGCTACTCTACTGAATAAGCAGATATACTGTACACGAATACTTAACAGCACCATCATATAAATTAGTTAATGACCTGTAAATAGAATGTTTTCACACATTTATCCCTTAACATTCACAATAGGAAATATATTATGAGATATATATGGTAGGAATAATATATTTAATAAAATATATACTCTTTTACCATCGCAGGAGAACAAAGGTGGACAAATATCCTTTATTTCATTACAAATATAATAATGAATGCCTACAATTAGCAATAAATACTAAACATCTCAGCTGACGCCTCCACTCTTTTAGGAGAAAGATATGTATAAGACTGGAAAAAGATTGATTATTGCCCATTATCACCACGTAACTTGGCTAAGTAACCAAGTGTAGCTTAGTATCAAGCCATTTATTTAAAATACTCTTTTATTTTAGAATGAAAGGCAAAATTGCCAAAGGGCTTGTTCCTGCTCTTTTACAGATGACGTTCTGCTGGCGGTAGAGAAATGCTCACGCTGAGATAAAACAAGGATGACGTTCTTTTGGCCGCGTTAATGTTTTTGAAAAAGAATTCCTAAAGAGAAGTGATTATTGTCAGACACATATTTGTTAAGATGACAAGAACAAACTATTAACACATACCATGCTGTGCCGTGACTGTACGTTCCTCTATTAGTGTCTTAGCAAATGGATCCTGCTTTGCAATACATCACGAAGGACAAACAAGTTGCAGGCTGGAATGTGTTTTTCACATCTGACCATGCAGTAACAGTAAAAGAGAATTTATTGTTACATAAGAAGAACATTTATTTTAAGTCTTTTAGTCCTGGAAGTACATTCAGACATTGGATCAAACAAAACCAGCATCATACTGTCAGCAGTTTGGACGACAGTATTGTGCTATTGCAAGACCCAAAGGCTGCTACAATACATTTCCTTTCACCACTTTCGTACGTAGGTGCCTAGCAGACTATTCTATTTCCATTGCTCTTTGAAGTAGATGTGTAGCTTAAAGGAATGTCTTGGAGAGAGAAGTGAAAATCTAAAAGGAAATTAGTCCATAAATAAACACACAGACATTATCAAGTTTATTCTTGTAAATGGAAGCCAGGGAAAACACTAGAGTCAGTACCCCTGCACGTGCCTTCACCGTGCATTGCAGAAAAGGGGTGTGGCCATGTGGAGGTGATGTGACATCATGGAGGGGGCGTGGCATCATGACACAACCCCATTTTGATCACTCTTATGGTGTGTACACACGGTGAGATATTTTCTTACGATTTAGTCAAAATTGTAAGAAAAGTTAGGGGGCAGCATTCCCAAGGAAAAAGACTCGGGCTTTTTAGCAGCCTCATAACTAGAACAACTTGCAATTGTTTAGGGAAAAATTAATTGTGCATCACATTTTTAATTATACTGAGAAATGCAACATGAGACAATTGGGTATGACTGTCTAAATCGAACAGTAAAAGGTCAACAGTGTCTAGGTCGACCCCAAAAGGTCGAGAGGAACAAGGTCGGCACCTGAAAAAGGTTGACATGTCAAATAGATCGATACGGAAATGACTGACACAGGAAAAGGTCGACATGAGGTTTTTGAAAAAATGTTGGTGTCATTTACTCTGTAAAGTGACCTGGAACCCCAATTAGCGCACCGCATCCCCTCGCATCGCTCGCCATGCTTCGGGCAAGGTGCCTCGCTCCGCTACCGATGTGCTCGGCACAGGTTACTATTCCCAGTCGTAGTCCACGTGGATCGTAAAGTATAAAAACAGGGCAAAAAAAATATAATGTTTTTAAAAAAAAGCCACGTCGACCTTTTGTCCATGTTGACCTTTTGACCATGTCGACCGAATGTCTGTCGACCATTAGTGGTTGACCTAATGACTGTTGACCTTATCCACGTTGACTAAGCATCTGGATACTGAGACAATCTCAGGACATATGTATTGTAGGTGACCTCTTCGATTTGCTTTATCCATTTACCTGTATATACTATTAAGGCGTTGATTAATATCAGCTCACATGTTCGACCAAATTACAAAACAGCCACTTCTACACAACTGGGTGATCATGCTCATTAGGAGTCCTGCTAGTGCCTGGATGAGACATTACCATGCATTTAGGCACACATACGTAAGCATACGTAAGCACAACCTGACGGAATCCAGCATGAGCAGTGGCAAATGCAGGATTTCTAGAGGGAGCTTCCAGGCAACGAGTAACCCCCCCCCCTGTGTTTGCCTATGACGGGGGTGGGAGTTACTAACACCAATTATTTCAACACTATCTTTACTGTTTGCTGTCCATGGAACAAGAACTAGCAAGATAACATCCATTAGCTGCCTCCCACCCTCCGTTATATTCCTGACATTTTCAAAGCCGGGAAAACATTGAATGAAGATTGACGGCTCCTAAAAATATGCAGCATGACAAAGGGATGGTTCTGTTACACATTTATCACCATATATATTGTATCAAGTCAATTATGAATACACGAATGGATACCTAAATAAAGCTGCACTCTTTTATTACAAGGAAAAGATGGGAGCCTACAAAATGACGTTGTGTCCCGAATTGGTAATAAAGAGTCTAGTAAACCCTTTCCCGGCCTCCAGTAATATGTAATGCGATTACCACGGTCAACAAATCTGTATTACATATCTACCCTAAACACAATCTAATTTGCACGGCTCTCACTTATTTCTGAAATATTGCAGGCAGGCTAATATTTACGGTTTCCATTGCACTTTGTGAAAGGGAAATTAAATTTTACTGTCAAGTGTTCCAATTACTGGCTTGCAGCATTAAAATGTATAGCCGGGAATATTGCACTGTTGACATGTGGCATGTTTGCGGCATGGAGTGGTTAACATATAGCACAGACGCTGACAGTTATGTAGATAGGTTCCACAGTGTTTCCTAGGCAGAAGTTCTGTCACGTCTGTGTCTGGGGGATCAATCCAATCTGCTCTCAGCAGCAGGAATGTGCAGAAAGCTGGCAGGGGCGCCGTTCATTGTGTGTCTTCCAAAAATGCAGCCCGATGTGACCCGCTTTTTCGGTTACAGCTGTTTTGTGACACGGGATCAAAAAGCTTACATGGACATAAACCCTGATGAGAACAATATGCTGTAACCAATAGAATCCAGGTCTGGTAATCATAAAAAATAAAATAAAAAACATTTGCACGGTGTTTCATATTTTAGACATAAGGGGATAGATTTACTGAGGTGGCTCAGGCACCTTAGTCATGTTTAAGTTGTAACATGAGCGTAACATAAGCATGAGTGTAGATAATACAGGGAGAGTGCAGCTGCACTGTAGGTCTATATATCATGTGTTCACACTTTCATAGGTTGGTTAGAGCCTAGCTGTATAATCCCTACTCTCTAGTGACCATTGGGGTCTATTCATGAAGCAGTGAAAAGTGTGGAGGAGTGAGCCAGTACAGAAGTTGCCCATGGCCCAATCAGCATTGAAGTAACATTTATAATTTGCATACTATACAATTGTACGGAGCAGCTTATTGGTTGCCATGGGCAACTTCTCCACAAGCTCACTTCTCCACTCTTTTCACTGTTCATGAATAGACCCCCAAGGTACAATACAGAGAGAAAATGCAGAGAATGTTCTAGTTATCTCTATAAATGCAGATACAATTCTAGTTACTAATTTAAAATACTATTTTGGGGAGATTTACTGTATCAAACTTTTTAAAGAGGACAAGAGAGCTGTTTCCCATAGCAACCAATCAGATTCTAGCTATCATTTGATTACTAAATTCTAAAAAACAATAGCAGGAATCTGATTGGTTGCTACCTCCATTTGTCGTCTTTAGTAGGTATGATAAGAGTATTCTAGTCATTTGTACAATACAGAGAGCATTCTAGTGAACAGTATACAATTCAGAGGGAATTTTAGTGGCTGTTTCAGAGAGCGCCGTAGTGAACAATATAAAATACAGACACCGATCTGGTGGCCAATATTCATTCTCGTAATTACTACAACCAATCTTTGGCACCTTTATAATAAAGACTATTTGGTGATTTAGTGCAGCTACACAATCCAGATATTCTTCTAATTAATGATGCAGAAACCATACTTCTGATGGCTTTAGTAGAATTACTGTACCTGGAGCCAGGGCTATTGAGGAGATTCAGCTACACTCTAAAGCAGGGGTGGGGAAACTCCGTCCCGCGGGCCGTGTAAGGCCCGCAAAGCTGTTTGTTCCGGCCCACCCGCTTGTGTGTCAGCGAGACACGCCACTGCTCAGTCCGGCGGCGGCATGTCTCAGCTGTCAGGGCAGGGAGGAGAGCACAGCTATGTCCGGCAGCAGTGGCGGGTAGGATCTCAAACCAGCCACCAGTTCGTGAGCCAATCAGAGCTTGCGGACCGACAGACAATAAGGAGCCGCCGCTGCCAGTCTGCGAGCTCTGATTGGCTCACGAACCGGCGGCTGGTTTGAGGTCCTACACGCCGCCGCCCAACATAGCCACGCTCTCCTCCCTGCCCTGATCCCTGACAGCTGAGACGCTGCCACAGGACGGAGCAGCAGCAGCGGTGAGCAGCACAGTGTGGTGGGGGGCATATGTGGGGGCATTTGTGTATCTGGCACTGTGGGGGCATTTGTGTATTTGACACTGCATTGGCATATGTGTATCTGGCACTGCTCTGGCATATGTGTATCTGGCACTGCACCATTGGGGGCATATGTGTATCACGTCCCATTTTAATTGGCCACTCCCTTCGGAGCCCGCACTCAGTACCTCTAAGAAGCATAACTACTGGGGGCATAACTGTATGGCCCCCAAAGGATTTTATAAATATCCAAATGGCCCTTGGTAGAAAAAAGGTTCCCCACCCCTGCTTTAAAGGCTACACTGCCCCCTTTAGTGTAGCCTTTAAAGTGGACACAATATTCCCAAAGGGGAGTGGCCATGCTTCTACTTGCTTTGCCATACCTGTACTAGTGTCCAGTAGATTGCCCAATCCATGGGATTTATGGAATGAGGGAGCGTACCCCAAAACCAGTGGCGTGCGGTGGGGTGAGGCAGGTGAGGCAGAGCCTTTCCCGGCATACTAACATTTGTGCCAGAGGTTTGACTGTATAAAGTATATGAAAAATACAAAGAATATGTTTGAAATATCTTTGCATTATTCTAATCATTTTTTTAGCCAAAACTCAGGAGTAAAAAGCCTATCCTATCTTTTCTACACATCCCTGATCAAAACTCACCGAATATCCAGGAGTATATACTGCTGCACCCATGTATAATGCCCACAGTCATAAACCCTTTGACTCATATATTATGTGTAAATCTGGCTCTGGTGCTAGCCAGTGCCTCCTGAGCCATTTAGCTCACTGCACGTCCATGCCCAAAACACATATAAAATGCTGCAAGGGGGGCATTTGTTCCCCCTCAGCAGCTGGCCCAGGCCACTGCCTGGCCCCTCCAACAGACCCCGCTCTCCCCTGACTGAGCAGCTTACAGTAGTGTGTGTTACATGCACAAGGGTCTCTACGGCAGCATTCAGGTTGTGGATGTGTTCTAATGATGCCACCACCCGCAACGTTGTTACAGTGCGCACATAGATCTGGAAGATGGGAGTTTGGGACTACACAGCTCATCTAAAGCACATCAGAGTGGACAGAGCTTTGATGCTGCTTGTCAGTTCCTCTAACAAGATTCAAGTGCTTCATTTGTTTTGAATAACATGGGAATGGGGCAATGGGTTGACTTCACGTTTGCTGTAAATTTACTTATTAATGAATTCATTGTTTACTTCCATTTCTTTTTTATTGGTGTCGTTGGAAGTGAGCAATTAGTGGCACTTTGGAGTAAGGCTGTGGCCATACCATGTTGGATATTATAGAGAAGCCCAGTTAGATCCCTTGCACACTGCCAAAACTAACCCGAGTAATTGCACGTGAATGCGCAGTAACCCGGGTTTTTGTGCTCTGGGGAAGTATCCTGGGTCGAGCAACCTGGCATTTCAACCCATGTTTAAAGCAGGGTTAAACACAGGTCGGATCCGGGTTGATCTCCGGGAGATTTGATCTCCAAGCTCCGTCTCTGCATGTGACGCGGTGATGTTATTGATGTGGCAATAGGCCGTGTCAGGGCCGCCAGTCTGAAAGGGGTCTCAAGCGGGTCACACCCGGGAAGGGCCTGTGTAAGAGTCCCGGGTGCGAACCGCTAACTGCGATGTGAAAGCAGTATTATACTTAGTACCTACCCCTCACGATGTCCTTGAATGTACTATTTTGAGTGTGTGATATAACATCATCATTACAGTGGCACTCCCTGCTCTGTGTCAGACTCCCCACATTGTATTGTCTCCACTCTAGGGGCATTGAGAGGGAAGTGTGTGTGTGTGGGGGGGGGGAGTGGAAGGGGAACTATGGGCCTATTTCAGACCAGATCTTAGTAGTGATGTGCACCGGAAATTTTTCGGGTTTTGTGTTTTGGTTTTGGGTTCGGTTCCGCGGCCGTGTTTTGGGTTCGAACGCGTTTTGGCAAAACCTCACCAAATTTTTTTTGTAGGATTCGGGTGTGTTTTGGATTCGGGTGTTTTTTTCAAAAAACCCTAAAAAACAGCTTAAATCATAGAATTTGGGGGTCATTTTGATCCCATAGTATTATTAACCTCAATAACCATAATTTACACTCATTTCCAGTCTATTCTCAACACCTCACACCTCACAATATTATTTTTAGTCCTAAAATTTGCACCAAGGTCGCTGGATGACTAAAATAAGCGACCCAAGTGGCCGACACAAACACCTGGCCCATCTAGGAGTGGCACTGCAGTGTCACGCAGGATGGCCCTTCCAAAAAATACTCCCCAAACAGCACATGACGCAAAGAAAAAAAGAGGCGCAATGAGGTAGCTGTGTGACTAAGATAAGCGACCCAAGTGGCCGACACAAACACCTGGCCCATCTAGGAGAGGCACTGCAGTGTCACGCAGGATGGCCCTTCATAAAAATACTCCCCAAACAGCACATGACGCAAAGAAAAAAAGAGGCGCAATAAGGTAGCTGTGTGACTAAGATAAGCGACCCAAGTGGCCGACACAAACACCTGGCCCATCTAGGAGTGGCACTGCAGTGTCACGCAGGATGGCCCTTCCAAAAAATACTCCCCAAACAGCACATGACGCAAAGAAAAAAAGAGGCGCAATGAGGTAGCTGTGTGACTAAGATAAGCGACCCAAGTGGCCGACACAAACACCTGGCCCATCTAGGAGTGACACTGCAGTGTCACGCAGGATGGCCCTTCAAAAAAATACTCCCCAAACAGCACATGACGCAAAGAAAAAAAGAGGCGCAATGAGGTAGCTGTGTGACTAAGATAAGCGACCCAAGTGGCCGACACAAACACCTGGCCCATCTAGGAGTGGCACTGCAGTGTCACGCAGGATGGCCCTTCCAAAAAATACTCCCCAAACAGCACATGACGCAAAGAAAAAAAGAGGCGCAATGAGGTAGCTGTGTGACTAAGATAAGCGACCCAAGTGGCCGACACAAACACCTGGCCCATCTAGGAGTGGCACTGCAGTGTCACGCAGGATGGCCCTTCAAAAAAATACTCCCCAAACAGCACATGACGCAAAGAAAAAAAGAGGCGCAATGAGGTAGCTGTGTGACTAAGATAAGCGACCCAAGTGGCCGACACAAACACCTGGCCCATCTAGGAGTGGCACTGCAGTGTCACGCAGGATGGCCCTTCAAAAAAATACTGCCAAAACAGCACATGACGCAAAGAAAAATGAAAGAAAAAAGAGGTGCAAGATGGAATTGTCCTTGGGCCCTCCCACCCACCCTTATGTTGTATAAACAGGACATGCACACTTTAACGAACCCATCATTTCAGCGACAGGGTCTGCCACACGACTGTGACTGAAATGACTGGTTGGTTTGGGCCCCCACCAAAAAAGAAGCAATCAATCTCTCCTTGCACAAACTGGCTCTACAGAGGCAAGATGTCCACCTCATCATCATCGTCCGATTCATCACCCCTTTCACTGTGTACAGCCCCCTCCTCACAGATTATTAATTCGTCCCCACTGGAATCCACCATCTCAGGTCCCCGTGCACTTTCTGGAGGCAATTGCTGCTGGTAAATGTCTCCACGGAGGAATTGATTATAATTCATTTTAATGAACATCATCTTCTCCACATTTTCTGGAAGTAACCTCGTACGCCGATTGCTGACAAGGTGAGCGGCTGCACTAAACACTCTTTCGGAGTACACACTGGAGGGAGGGCAACTTAGGTAGAATAAAGCCAGTTTCTGCAAGGGCCTCCAAATTGCCTCTTTTCCTGCCAGTATACGTACGGACTGTCTGACGTGCCTACTTGGATGCGGTCACTCATATAATCCTCCACCATTCTTTCAATGGTGACAGAATCATATGCAGTGACAGTAGACGACATGTCAGTAATCGTTGGCAGGTCCTTCAGTCCGGACCAGATGTCAGCACTCGCTCCAGACTGCCCTGCATCACCGCCAGTGGGTGGGCTCGGAATTCTTAGCCTTTTCCTCGCACCCCCAGTTGCGGGAGAATGTGAAGGAGGAGCTGTTGACGGGTCACGTTCCGCTTGACTTGACAATTTTCTCACCAGCAGGTCTTTGAACCCCTGCAGACTTGTGTCTGCCGGAAAGAGAGATCCAACGTAGGTTTTAAATCTAGGATCGAGCACGGTGGCCAAAATGTAGTGCTCTGATTTCAACAGATTGACCACACGTGAATCCTGGTTAAGCGAATGAAGGGCTCCATCCACAAGTCCCACATGCCTAGCGGAATCGCTCTGTTTTAGCTCCTCCTTCAATGTCTCCAGCTTCTTCTGCAAAAGCCTGATGAGGGAATGACCTGACTCAGGGTGGCAGTGTCTGAACTGACTTCACGTGTGGCAAGTTCAAAAGGTTGCAGAACCTTGTACAACGTTGAAATCATTCTCCACTGCGCTTGAGACAGGTGCATTCCACCTCCTTTGCCTATATCGTGGGCAGATGTATAGGCTTGAATGGCCTTTTGCTGCTCCTCCATCCTCTGAAGCATATAGAGGGTTGAATTCCACCTCGTTACCACCTCTTGCTTCAGATGATGGCAGGGCAGGTTCAGGTGTTTTTGGTGGTGCTCCAGTCTTCTGTACGCGGTGCCTGTACGCCGAAAGTGGCCCGCAATTCTTCTGGCCACCGCCAGCATCTCTTGCACGCCCCTGTCGTTTTTTAAATAATTCTGCACCACCAAATTCAAGGTATGTGCAAAACATGGGACGTGCTGGAATTTGCCCAGATGTAATGCACGCACAATATTGCTGGCGTTGTCCGATGCCACAAATCCCCAGGAGAGTCCAATTGGGGTAAGCCATTCTGCGATGATCTTCTTCAGTTGCCGTAAGAGGTTTTCAGCTTTGTGCGTATTCTGGAAAGCGGTGATACAAAGCGTAGCCTGCCTAGGAACGAGTTGGCGTTTGCGAGATGCTGCTACTGGTGCCGCCGCTGCTGTTCTTGCAGCGGGAGGCAATACATCTACCCAGTGGGCTGTCACAGTCATGTAGTCCTGAGTCTGCCCTGCTCCACTTGTCCACATGTCCGTGGTTAAGTGGACATTGGGTACAACTGCATTTTTTAGGACACTGGTGACTCTTTTTCTGAGGTCTGTGTACATTTTCGGTATCGCCTGCCTAGAGAAATGGAACCTAGATGGTATTTGGTACCGGGGACACAGTACCTCAATCAAGTCTATAGTTGGCTCTGAAGTAACGATGGATGCCGGAACCACGTTTCTCACCGCCCAGGCTGCCAAGGCCTGAGTTATCCGCTTTGCAGCAGGATGACTGCTGTGATATTTCATCTTCCTCGCAAAGGACTGTTGGACAGTCAATTGCTTACTGGAAGTAGTAAAAGTGGTCTTCCGACTTCCCCTCTGGGATGACCATCGACTTCCAGCAGCAACAACAGCAGCGCCAGCAGCAGTAGGCGTTACACTCAAGGATGCATCGGAGGAATCCCAGGCAGGAGAGGACTCGTCAGACTTGCCAGTGACATGGCCTGCAGGACTATTGGCTTTCCTGGGTAAGGAGGAAATTGACACTGAGGGAGTTGGTGGTGTGGTTTGCGTGAGCTTAGTTACAAGAGGAAGGGATTTACTGGTCAGTGGACTGCTTCCGCTGTCGCCCAAAGTTTTTGAACTTGTCACTGACTTATGACGAATGCGCTGCAGGTGACGTATAAGGGAGGATGTTCCGAGGTGGTTAACGTCCTTACCCCTACTTATTACAGCTTGACAAAGGCAACACACGGCTTGACACCTGTTGTCCGCATTTGTGTTGAAATAATTCCACACCGAAGAGCTGATTTTTTTGTATTTTGACCAGGCATGTCAATGGCCATATTCCTCCCACGGACAACAGGTGTCTCCCCGGGTGCCTGACTTAAACAAACCACCTCACCATCAGAATCCTCCTTGTCAATTTCCTCCCCAGCGCCAGCAACACCCATATCCTCATCCTGGTGTACTTCAACACTGACATCTTCAATTTGACTATCAGGAACTGGACTGCGGGTGCTCCTTCCAGCACTTGCAGGGGGCGTGCAAATGGAGGAAGGCGCAAGCTCTTCCCGTCCAGTGTTGGGAAGGTCAGGCATCGCAACCGACACAATTGGACTCTCCTTGGGGATTTGTGATTTCGAAGAACGCACAGTTCTTTGCTGTGCTTTTGCCAGCTTAAGTCTTTTCATTTTTCTAGCGAGAGGCTGAGTGCTTCCATCCTCATGTGAAGCTGAACCACTAGCCATGAACATAGGCCAGTGCCTCAGCCGTTCCTTGCCACTCCGTGTCGTAAATGGCATATTGGCAAGTTTACGCTTCTCCTCAGACGCTTTTAATTTTGATTTTTGGGTCATTTTTTTACTGATCTTTTGTGTTTTGGATTTTACATGCTCTGTACTATGACATTGGGCATCGGACTTGGCAGACGACGTTGATGGCATTTCATCGTCTCGGCCATGACTAGTGGCAGCAGCTTCAGCACGAGGTGGAAGTGGATCTTGATCTTTCCCTATTTTTTTAACCTCCACATTTTTGTTCTCCATATTTTAATGCGCACAACTAAAAGCCACCACAGGTATACAATGTAGATGGATGGATAGTATAGTATTATATTACTTATGGAGGACGAGTGACGACACAGAGGTAGGTACAGCCGTGGCCTACCGTACTGCTATATATAATATACTGTATAATAATAACGGACCTGGTGGACACTGTCAGCAGACTGCTAAACTAGTATGAAGAAAAAAAAAGCCACCACAGGTATACAATGTAGATGGATGGATAGTATAGTATTATATTACTTATGGACAACGAGTGCACTGACGACACAGAGGTAGGTACAGCCGTGGCCTACCGTACTGTTATATATAATATACTGTATAATAATAACGGACCTGGTGGACACTGTCAGCAGACTGCTAAACTAGTATGAAGAAAAAAAAAGCCACCACAGGTATACAATGTAGATGGATGGATAGTATAGTATTATTATATTACTTATGGACGACGAGTGCACTGACGACACAGAGGTAGGTACAGCCGTGGCCTACCGTACTGCTATATATATATATATATATATATAATATACTGTATAATAATAACGGACCTGGTGGACACTGTCAGCAGACTGCTAAACTAGTATGAAGAAAAAAAAAGCCACCACAGGTATACAATGTAGATGGATGGATAGTATAGTATTATATTACTTATGGACGACGAGTGCACTGACGACACAGAGGTAGGTACAGCCGTGGCCTACCGTACTGCTATATATAATATACTGTATAATAATAATGGACCTGGTGGACACTGTCAGCAGACTACTAAACTAGTATGAAGAAAAAAAAAGCCACCACAGGTATACAATGTAGATGGATGGATAGTATAGTATTATTATATTACTTATGGACGACGAGTGCACTGATGACACAGAGGTAGGTACAGCCGTGGCCTACCGTACTGCTATATATATATATATATATAATATACTGTATAATAATAACGGACCTGGTGGACACTGTCAGCAGACTGCTAAACTAGTATGAAAAAAAAAAAGCCACCACAGGTATACAATGTAGATGGATGGATAGTATAGTATTATATTTCTTATGGACGACGAGTGCACTGATGACACAGAGGTAGGTACAGCCGTGGCCTACCGTACTGCTATATATAATATACTGTATATAATAACGGACCTGGTGGACACTGTCAGCAGACTGCTAAACTAGTATGAAGAAAAAAAAAGCCACCACAGGTATACAATGTAGATGGATGGATAGTATAGCATTATTATATTACTTATGGACGATGAGTGCACTGACGACACAGAGGTAGGTACAGCCGTGGCCTACCGTACTGCTATATATATATAATGTATAATAATAACGGACCTGGTGGACACTGTCAGCAGACTGCTAAACTAGTATGAAGGAAAAAAAAAGCCACCACAGGTATACAATGTAGATGGATGGATAGTATAGTATTATATTACTTATGGACGACGAGTGCACTGACGACACAGAGGTAGGTACAGCCGTGGCCTACCGTACTGCTATATATAATATACTGTATAATAATAACGGACCTGGTGGACACTGTCAGCAGACTGCTAAACTAGTATGAAGAAAAAAAAAGCCACCACAGGTATACAATGTAGATGGATGGATAGTATAGTATTATTATATTACTTATGGACGACGAGTGCACTGATGACACAGAGGTAGGTACAGTCGTGGCCTACCGTACTGCTATATATATATATAATATACTGTACAATAATAACGGACCTGGTGGACACTGTCAGCAGACTGCTAAACTAGTATGAAGAAAAAAAAAAGCCACCACAGGTATACAATGTAGATGGATGGATAGTATAGTATTATATTACTTATGGACGACGAGTGCACTGATGACACAGAGGTAGGAACAGCCGTGGCCTACCGTACTGCTATATATAATATACTGTATAATAATAACGGACCTGGTGGACACTGTCAGCAGACTGCTAAACTAGTATGAAGAAAAAAAAAGCCACCACAGGTATACAATGTAGATGGATGGATAGTATAGTATTATTATATTACTTATGGACGACGAGTGCACTGACGACACAGAGGTAGGTACAGCCATGGCCTACCGTACTGCTATATATATATATAATGTATAATAATAACGGACCTGGTGGACACTGTCAGCAGACTGCTAAACTAGTATGAGGAAAAAAAAAGCCACCACAGGTATACAATGTAGATGGATGGATAGTATAGTATTATTATATTACTTATGGACGACGAGTGCACAGACGACACAGAGGTAGGTACAGCCGTGGCCTACCGTACTGCTATATATATATATAATGTATAATAATAACGGACCTGGTGGACACTGTCAGCAGACTGCTAAACTAGTATGAAGAAAAAAAAAGCCACCACAGGTATACAATGTAGATGGATGGATAGTATAGTTTTATTATATTACTTATGGACGACGAGTGCACTGACGACACAGAGGTAGGTACAGCCGTGGCCTACCGTACTGCTATATATATATATATATATATATATATATATATAATATACTGTATAATAATAACGGACCTGGTGGACACTGTCAGCAGACTGCTAAACTAGTATGAAGAAAAAAAAGCCACCACAGGTATACAATGTAGATGGATGGATAGTATAGTATTATATTACTTATGGACGACGAGTGCACTGACGACACAGAGGTAGGTACAGCCGTGGCCTACTGTACTGCTATATATATATATAATATACTGTATAATAATAACGGACCTGGTGGACACTGTCAGCAGACTGCTAAACTAGTATGATGAAAAAAAAAGCCACCACAGGTATACAATGTAGATGGATGGATAGTATAGTATTATTATATTACTTATGGACGATGAGTGCACTGATGACACAGAGGTAGGTACAGCCGTGGCCTACTGTACTGCTATATATATATATAATATACTGTATAATAATAACGGACCTGGTGGACACTGTCAGCAGACTGCTAAACTAGTATGAAGAAAAAAAAAGCCACCACAGGTATACAATGTAGATGGATGGATAGTATAGTATTATATTACTTATGGACGACGAGTGCACTGATGACACAGAGGTAGGTACAGCCGTGGCCTACCGTACTGCTATATATAATATACTGTATAATAATAACGGACCTGGTGGACACTGTCAGCAGACTGCTAAACTAGTATGAAGAAAAAAAAGCCACCACAGGTATACAATGTAGATGGATGGATGGTATAGTATTATTATATTACTTATGGACGACGAGTGCACTGACGACACAGAGGTAGGTACAGCCGTGGCCTACCGTACTGCTATATATATATATATATAATGTATAATAATAACGGACCTGGTGGACACTGTCAGCAGACTGCTAAACTATTTTGAGGAAAAAAAAAAGCCACCACAGGTATACAATGTAGATGGATGGATAGTATAGTATTATTATATTACTTATGGACGACGAGTGCACTGACGACACAGAGGTAGGTACAGCCGTGGCCTACCATACTGCTATATATATATATAATGTATAATAATAACGGACCTGGTGGACACTGTCAGCAGACTGCTAAACTAGTATGAAGAAAAAAAAAGCCACCACAGGTATACAATGTAGATGGATGGATAGTATAGTATTATATTACTTATGGACGACGAGTGCACTGATGACACAGAGGTAGGTACAGCCGTGGCCTACCGTACTGCTATATATAATATACTGTATAATAATAACGGACCTGGTGGACACTGTCAGCAGACTGCTAAACTAGTATGAAGAAAAAAAAAGCCACCACAGGTATACAATGTAGATGGATGGATGGTATAGTATTATTATATTACTTATGGACGACGAGTGCACTGACGACACAGAGGTAGGTACAGCCGTGGCCTACCGTACTGCTATATATATATATATATAATGTATAATAATAACGGACCTGGTGGACACTGTCAGCAGACTGCTAAACTAGTATGAGGAAAAAAAAAAGCCACCACAGGTATACAATGTAGATGGATGGATAGTATAGTATTATTATATTACTTATGGACGACGAGTGCACTGACGACACAGAGGTAGGTACAGCCGTGGCCTACCGAACTGCTATATATATATATATAATGTATAATAATAACGGACCTGGTGGACACTGTCAGCAGACTGCTAAACTAGTATGAAGAAAAAAAAAGCCACCACAGGTATACAATGTAGATGGATGGATAGTATAGTATTATTATATTACTTATGGACGACGAGTGCACTGACGACATAGAGGTAGGTACAGCCGTGGCCTACCGTACTGATATATATATATATATATATATATATATACTGTATAATAATAACGGACCTGGTGGACACTGTCAGCAGACTGCTAAACTAGTATGAAGAAAAAAAAAAGCCACCACAGGAGTGTTTTTCAGGCAGACAAACGTATACTGGACTGGTGGTCACTGTCAGCAAAACTGTGCACTGTACTCCTGCTATAACTGCTCCCCAGTCCCCACAATTAGGCAGTGTGAGCAGTGCACTCAGCACAGATATATCATGCAGCAGTGCAGCACACTGAGCAGAGATATGGTGGAGCGTTTTTTTCAGGCAGAGAACCAACGGATTAAACTGGTGGTCACTACTATTATAATCAAAACCCTGCACTGTACTCCCTAACAGCTGCTCCCCGTCCCCAATCCTCCCCACAATTATAACTAAGTCACTCTGTGTCTTTTCTACTATAACGGAGAGGACGCCAGCCACGTCCTCTCCCTATCAATCTCAATGCACGTGTGAAAATGGCGGCGACGCGCGGCTGCTTATATAGAATCCGAGTCTCGCGAGAATCCGACAGCGGGATGATGACGTTCGGGCGCGCTCGGTTTACCCGAGCCACACGGGAGAATCCGAGCATGGCTCGGACCCGTGTAAAAAGGCTGAAGTTCGGGGGGGTTCGGTTTCCGAGAAACCGAACCCGCTCATCACTAGATCTTAGCAGCATATTTGTTAGCAGGTGGGCAAAACCATGTGCACTGCAAGGGGGGGGGGTCTGATATAACATGTGCAGAGAGAGTTAGATTTGGGTGGTTTATTCTGTTTCTGTGCAGGGTAAATACTGGCTGCTTTATTTTTACACTGCAATTTAGATTTCAGTTTTAACACACCCCACCCAAATCTAACTCTCTCTGCACATGTTGCATCTGCCCCCCCCCCCCCCTGCAGTGCACATGGGGGGTCATTCCGAGTTGATTGCTCGCTAGCAGTTTTTAGCAGCCGTGCAAACGCTATGCCGCCTCCCACTGGGAGTGTATTTTAGCTTAACAGAAGTGCGAACGACAGGATCGCACAGCGGCAACAAAAACAAATTGTGCAGTTTCAGAGTAGCTTCAGACCTACTCAGCGCTTGCGATCACTTCAGACTGTTCAGTTCCGGATTTGACGTCACAAACCCTCCCTGCGTTCTCCCAGCCACGCCTGCGTTTTTCCTGGCACGCCTGCGTTTTTCCGGACACTCCCTGAAAACGGTCAGTTGACACCCAGAAACGCCCCCTTCCTGTCAATCACTCTGCGGCGGACATTGCCAATGAAAAGCCTAGCTAGATCCTGTGAAAGTCCGTCGCTCATGCGCATTGCACCGCATACGCATGCGCAGAAGTGCCGCTTTTTCATTTAATTGCTGCGCTGCGAACATTTTTATCTAGCGATGAACTCGGTATGACCCCCATGGTTTTGCCCATCTGCTAACAAATTTACTGCTACGAACAGGTCTGAATTAGGCCCCATGTGTGTGTGTGTGTGAGGGGGGTTTAATCAGGCCTTGGCTAGTTTATGCATGCATATGATGACCCTATTGACCCTTAGAAGTAGCTTAAAACTCTCCCTAATGTATAGCTTAAGTAAAACACACCAACTAGCTATGAAGGATGTTCCAAAAAAAGTTGATAGAGTAAGCTGCATGTGTTTTTTTTAATCGCACAAGTTACTTGAATTGTGTCATGCTACACATAACGAGTGATGGAAGACGTTGATGTTACTTTCTAGTTTAAATCTGTTTTGTTAAACAAGTGGAGTGTATTTATTGTTTCTGTGATATTCTGGCTGCATGTGGCGCCCTATTCAGTTGATGTACTGTATATTAAAGATATTAATCTGATGCTTGCTGAACGTTTAACATGAAAGATTCTATTTATGATAATACATGTAAAACAGTGCCATAAAGAACTGGAGGAAAAGTTAGAAAGTATCAGTTTCTGATATATTTAAATAAGTCGTAAGCATTGGAAGCTGGTCACTGGGGAATAAGGGCCTAATTCAGGCCTGATCGCAACAGCAATTTTTTTCTCTAATGGGCAAAACCATGGGGGTCATTCTGAGTTGTTCGCTCGCTAGCTGCTTTTAGCAGCTTTGCACACGCTAAGCCGCCGCCTACTGGGAGTGAATCTTAGTTTATCAAATTTGCGAACGAAAGATTAGCAAAATTGCGAATAGACACTTCTTAGCAGTTTCTGAGTAGCTCCACACTTACTCGGCATCTGCGATCAGTTCAGTGCTTGTCGTTCCTGGTTTAACGTCACAAACACACCCAGCGTTCGCCCAGACACTCCTCCGTTTCTTCAGCCACTCCCGCGTTTTTCCCAGAAACGGTAGCGTTTTTCCGCACACACCCATAAAACGGCCTGTTTCCGCCCAGAAACACCCACTTCCTGTCAATCACATTACGATCACCAGAACGAAGAAAATACCTCGTAATGCCGTGAGTAAAATACCTAACTGCATAGCAAATTTACTTGGCGCAGTCGCAGTGCGGACATTGCGCATGCGCACTAAGCGGAAAATCGCTGCGATGCGAAGAAAATTACCGAGCGAACAACTCGGAATGACCACCCATGTGCACTGTAGGTGGGGCAGAAGTAACATGTGCAGAGAAAGTTAGATTTGGGTGGGGTGTGTTCAAACTGAAATCTAAATTGCAGTTTAAAAATAAAGCGGCCAGTATTTACCCTGCACAGAAACAAAATAACCCACCCAAATCTAAAGGCCCATACACACTGGGCGATTGAGCTGAAAGCAGGTCACTTTTGGTGTGTTGAGCTGCTTTCAGCTCAAAGCCGCCCAGTGTGTATGGACAAGCGATGAGCGGTGAGCGCTGATGCGCGCTCCCGCTTCATCGCCGGCGACCGCAGTTCATCTGCTGGTATTACCGGCGGGGTGAGCGGCTTTCCATAGCGTCCTGCTATGGAAAGCAGCTCACCCCCGCTGACATCGCTGGGCAGAGGGGAAAAGCGCTCAGTGTGTATGCACCTTTAACTCTCTCTGAACATGTTATATCTGCCACACCTGTAGTGCACATGGGTTTGCCCATTAGAGAAAAATTTTGCTGCTGCAATCAAGTCTGAATTAGGCCCTATGGTGGTCATTCCGAGTTGTTCGCTCCCTAGCAGTTTTTAGCAGCCGTGCAAACGCTATGCCGCCTCCCACTGGGAGTGTATTTTAGCTTAGCCGAAGTGTGATCGAATGGATCGCAGAGCGGCTACAAAGTTTTTTTGTGCAGTTTCAGAGTAGCTCAAAACCGACTCAGCGCTTGCGATCACTTTAGACTGTTCAGTTCCTGTTTTGACATCACAAACCCGCCCAGCGTTCGCCCAGACACGCCTGCGTTTTTCCTGGCACGCCTGCGTTTTTCCGAACACTCCCTGAAAACGGTCTTTTGACACCCAGAAACGCCCTCTTCCTGTCAATCACTCTGTGGCTGCCTGTGCGACTGAAAAGCATCGCTAGACCCTGTGTAAAACGTCATCGTTCATTGTGCCTTTTTTTGCATCAATGCTGCACAGCGAACGAATGCAGCTAGCGAACAACTCGGAATGACCACCTATGTTCTCTACTATGCATGCTAAGCTTTTGCACTCCACAATAGGTATTAATTATAAGACAAGCTGGGGGGCAGTGTTACCTTGAATAGGGTACTGCTTTTCCAAAGCTTGGTTCATGTAAATTGATGTATCTAATATTATAAACTCCACATAAATGAATTTTAAAACACCTGTTATCTGGATGTCCGGCAAAATCACGCTGCTGGGGACAGTGAAGCTGCATGCAAGGATGCAGCCACTAGTTTCAGCATGCCTAGGAAACAGGACTGACACGCCCCCATTTTTTTTGAACGCTCCCCGTTGCCACCCCCAGACAACAGCAGCATCAATCAATCATGCTACTGCTTTTGGGGCTATATGAGCATCTACCAGACCAGATCTACACATGCGACTCCTGCACAGATCTAAAAACATTTGCGTGAATGAATATATGTAAAGCTATGTATATCAAGCCCACAGTTCATGTGTTCTGATGACGCCGAGGCGTATGCAGTGCTGGAACTCTTTCATTTGTATCATCTTTCATTCTTATCACTAGTTCAGAAACAAGAACATAGTCACTGAAATTATTTGAGTACGGACGTTACTATAAATCTTTCGTCCACTTTTGGAAAGTACTGGCCTCTTTTTTTCTGAGTGCTGCAACCTACAGTATTGTCATAAATAGACATAGCGCTGGCTGTACATATTCCCATAAACTACAGATATCCCTGGATCTTACTTTTATCTGGCACTATGTGCATCACTTTTTTCTAGACATAATTCTTTCCTTTTATTTCAGCTGTCTTACAGGTTAATTTAAAACCAGAATATATAGTGTATAGCATCAACATTAAAATGTTAATGGTGACTGTGGCACTAAGAAAGGGTTCTGGGTGCGCATAGTACATGGATTTGCAAGAAGAGAACTGTTGCTACTGAAACTTCATTTATATGATAAATATTCTGCGCTCCAATGCTTAAAAAACAGATTAATCAAAATCAGACACATCATTTTTACAGTTCGAATAAAACCAACTCTTTGTTCACAGTTTTTGTTTGAAGCCTGTGATTCATTACATGTTCCTTTTTGATGGCTACTAAAATGTAAATTTCTTCTGCTATCTCAGTACTGAATAGAGCTCGGCCAGGACATACTAAATAGTTTCTATTTATGTGGTTTCTTTCCAGACTGGTCTGGAAACTTCCCATTGCTTGTGATTCTACCAGTCACAGGAAGGCGATGATTGCGGGGAAAATATCTCTAAATTATCCAATTTTATACCCAAAGAGGTTAGACCACCCCACTAGAAAGATCACTGCAATATTTATCAAACACCCAGCTAGGGGACCCTGCACAGATGGACTGTGATATGATGTGGCACTCTCGCTGCCATTGTAGAATCAAGAACGGACATCATCCATCCAACTGGTTGCCTCTAGATTGCACTAAACAATCACCAAGGATAGATTGCTGAGTTTATTAGAAGAATTGTACCTTACGCATACAGTGCCTAAGTCAGACCTGACCGCTGTTGTGTGAATTCGCAAGGTGGCTGATTATTGATCGACTGAGCATGTGTACGGATCGTACAATCTTTTGCATTTTGGTTCGTGTGTACAAACCAAAATGCAAAAGATTCCAGCGTCTTTTTTGCTCGCTAGGCATATGCAAGTTGATTGACAGAAAGTGTGCGTTTGGGGGTGGTAACTGACCATTTTCTTGGAGTGTCAGGAAAAACGCAGTTATTCCCATGCATTTTAAGGGAGGGTGTGTGACGTCAGCTCTGGCCCCAAACAGCCTGTTGTCATCTCACTGTAGGAGTAGGTCCTGGGCTACTCACGGACTGCACAGACTACAAAAAAACATTCGAGGGTGAGTGAGTTGCCAATGGATTTGCAGCTGATTAGCGTTTGCAAGACTTTTCGCACTCCGTATGCAGACTTGCACGGGACAAATATTCACTGTCTGGGCGGTGACTATCTGATTGCAAACCTCTACAAATTCACAGAGGACAGATCTGGTCTGATTTAGGCCCACAAATTCAAAAATAGGTTTATAGATTTTATTCTGTGGCCTTGTTCAGTAGAATAGCATCCATATAGAAACTTATCTACTGTAGCTTTCAATATGTTAAATAGTGGTTGGGGAGTTTGCACATGTCTGACGAGCCTTAGAAGCTTGCAATCTAAACATGTTCAGTTGGCTAACAGAGCATATAAACTACATTTCTGATTTAAAGTGCAAGAAATTGTAGGATCTCATGGTTCCCTTAGAGTACATCACTTACTGTTCCTCTTATGTCTGTACTTCTAACTCAAATCCACACCCTCCCCGTACCTGTGGACTTACACCAAGGATCTGTCTTTTGCTGCCTACTCTTATTCCCTCATACCTCCTCCCTTGCAAACTTCATCAGTTTCTACAATACAACCTTTACACTGTGAATTACCTATCATATCTTGACCTCTCTACCTCAGACATTGTAGTGGTCTCTTTCTGAATTTATGCCATGTCATCCTGGATGTCCTAGTGTTTTCTCATGTTTAATATGTCCAAAACTGAACTCATTGTCATACCCCCTATCATGATCCTATACTATCACCCCATTCTCTTTCCATTGATAATATCTCCCTTTGGCTGTTCTCCATGGTTGCTGTCTCATTGTCATCCTTGACTCCTCCCCCTTTCCTTCACCCCAATCATTTTAAATGTATATCACACCCTTGCCATTTCCACCTCTGCACCAGGCCTTAAGATCAGGCCCTTACTCTCCCCTAATACCACCAAACCCCTTATCCATGCACTCTACATCTCCTGCCTGACTACTGCAACCTTTTCCTCTCTGACATCCCCCCTCCCCCAACTCACCTTTCCTCACTTCAATCTAACATGAACACTGCTGCCCATCTCATATTCCTTTCTAAGCACATTGGGGTCTATTCATGAAGCAGTGAAAAGTGTGGAGAAGTGAGCCAGTGGAGAAGTTGCACATGGCAACCAATCAGCATTGAAGAAACATATATAATTTGCATAACATACAAATGTACGTAGCAGCTGATTGGTCGCCATGGGCAACTTCTCTACAGGCTAATTTCTCCACACTTTTCACTGCTTCATGAATACACCCCTTTGTGTCCGCCTCGCTCTCAGCAATCTGCTTTCCTGGCGAGTGCCACCATGCTGCTCAGAATCCCCTTCATTCTCCTGACCCACTTTTAGAAAGCATTTCATCACTCTGCCCTATCTTACCTCATTTCTGTCCAAATTTTCTCTCGTCCCCACCGCTCTTCCACCAAATGCATCCTTTACTCCACCCTGGTTACCTTCTCTAATGGACACCTCCAAGATTTACTGACTGACCCCCAAATAGCAGGTCATTTGCTAAATTAAAATGTTGCTGCATGCCTTAAAAAATACAACTAAAGAAAAAACTATTGAAGTAATGTTTTATTTAATTTATTATACTAAAACAGATTTAAAAAAGGATTGGTCATAGTCCAGGTTTCTTAACACCATCCCGTCTCTTACTAACTCTAGTTAGTTAGGTAGTTAGTTAGTTAATTAATTTGTTAGTTTTCTATACTTTCCATATTTGTTAGGACAATAATTAAAATTTATATATATACACATAGTGAATCCCGGCAGCAGAACATTGATTAATGCCTGACATCTTTGTGCTTTACAGATCATACAAGGTTATATCCTATTAGCAGACAGCAGTGAGTCACATTATGCAACATCAGTTTTGACTAGAAAAGGGGGCTATGTTCCAGGCAGCAAACTGAGAGCCGTGTTGGCTGTCATTATGATTGATGACAGAAGAATCATTTCTCTGAGTGAATGACCATCTGGGCTGACTTTGGCTACTAACCCAATGTACAAACCT
Source organism: Pseudophryne corroboree (assembly GCF_028390025.1). Classification (NCBI taxonomy): domain Eukaryota; kingdom Metazoa; phylum Chordata; class Amphibia; order Anura; family Myobatrachidae; genus Pseudophryne; species Pseudophryne corroboree. The sequence continues at coordinate 956,934,750 of NC_086445.1, read as the reverse complement.
ACAACCTGGTAGGAGAAAAATCTCTGATTTATTGTCTATTCTAATTCTAATATCATTTTGTCTCTTCACAAATTTACATATAGTTTTACATTTATTAATGTATAGATGATCATAATGATCTAGTATGTAGCAATAAAAATCATTAATAATTCAGTGTTTGGAATTTATTATTATTATATTGTAAAGGTGTATACACACAGTGCGATGCGTGCTTATGATTTTGCGTGCTTATGATTTTGACTATATAGTAGAGATGAGCGCCTGAAATTTTTCGGGTTTTGTGTTTTGGTTTTGGGTTCGGTTCCGCGGCCGTGTTTTGGGTTCGAACGCGTTTTGGCAAAACCTCACCGAATTTTTTTTGTCGGATTCGGGTGTGTTTTGGATTCGGGTGTTTTTTTCAAAAAACACTAAAAAACAGCTTAAATCATAGAATTTGGGGGTCATTTTGATCCCAAAGTATTATTAACCTCAAAAACCATAATTTACACTCATTTTCAGTCTATTCTGAATACCTCACACCTCACAATATTATTTTTAGTCCTAAAATTTGCACCGAGGTCGCTGTGTGAGTAAGATAAGCGACCCTAGTGGCCGACACAAACACCGGGCCCATCTAGGAGTGGCACTGCAGTGTCACGCAGGATGTCCCTTCCAAAAAACCCTCCCCAAACAGCACATGACGCAAAGAAAAAAAGAGGCGCAATGAGGTAGCTGTGTGAGTAAGATTAGCGACCCTAGTGGCCGACACAAACACCGGGCCCATCTAGGAGTGGCACTGCAGTGTCACGCAGGATGTCCCTTCCAAAAAACCCTCCCCAAACAGCACATGACGCAAAGAAAAAAAGAGGCGCAATGAGGTAGCTGTGTGAGTAAGATTAGCGACCCTAGTGGCCGACACAAACACCGGGCCCATCTAGGAGTGGCACTGCAGTGTCACGCAGGATGTACCTTCCAAAAAACCCTCCCCAAACAGCACATGACGCAAAGAAAAAAAGAGGAGCAATGAGGTAGCTGACTGTGTGAGTAAGATTAGCGACCCTAGTGGCCGACACAAACACCGGGCCCATCTAGGAGTGGCACTGCAGTGTCACGCAGGATGTCCCTTCCAAAAAACCCTCCCCAATCAGCACATGATGCAAAGAAAAAGAAAAGAAAAAAGAGGTGCAAGATGGAATTGTCCTTGGGCCCTCCCACCCACCCTTATGTTGTATAAACAAAACAGGACATGCACACTTTAACCAACCCATCATTTCAGTGACAGGGTCTGCCACACGACTGTGACTGATATGACGGGTTGGTTTGGACCCCCCCCAAAAAAGAAGCAATTAATCTCTCCTTGCACAAACTGGCTCTACAGAGGCAAGATGTCCACCTCATCTTCACCCTCCGATATATCACCGTGTACATCCCCCTCCTCACAGATTATCAATTCGTCCCCACTGGAATCCACCATCTCAGCTCCCTGTGTACTTTGTGGAGGCAATTGCTGCTGGTCAATGTCTCCGCGGAGGAATTGATTATAATTCATTTTAATGAACATCATCTTCTCCACATTTTCTGGATGTAACCTCGTACGCCGATTGCTGACAAGGTGAGCGGCGGCACTAAACACTCTTTCGGAGTACACACTTGTGGGAGGGCAACTTAGGTAGAATAAAGCCAGTTTGTGCAAGGGCCTCCAAATTGCCTCTTTTTCCTGCCAGTATAAGTACGGACTGTGTGACGTGCCTACTTGGATGCGGTCACTCATATAATCCTCCACCATTCTATCAATGTTGAGAGAATCATATGCAGTGACAGTAGACGACATGTCCGTAATCGTTGTCAGGTCCTTCAGTCCGGACCAGATGTCAGCATCAGCAGTCGCTCCAGACTGCCCTGCATCACCGCCAGCGGGTGGGCTCGGAATTCTGAGCCTTTTCCTCGCACCCCCAGTTGCGGGAGAATGTGAAGGAGGAGATGTTGACAGGTCGCGTTCCGCTTGACTTGACAATTTTGTCACCAGCAGGTCTTTCAACCCCAGCAGACTTGTGTCTGCCGGAAAGAGAGATCCAAGGTAGGCTTTAAATCTAGGATCGAGCACGGTGGCCAAAATGTAGTGCTCTGATTTCAACAGATTGACCACCCGTGAATCCTTGTTAAGCGAATTAAGGGCTGCATCCACAAGTCCCACATGCCTAGCGGAATCGCTCCCTTTTAGCTCCTTCTTCAATGCCTCCAGCTTCTTCTGCAAAAGCCTGATGAGGGGAATGACCTGACTCAGGCTGGCAGTGTCTGAACTGACTTCACGTGTGGCAAGTTCAAAGGGCATCAGAACCTTGCACAACGTTGAAATCATTCTCCACTGCACTTGAGACAGGTGCATTCCACCTCCTATATCGTGCTCAATTGTATAGGCTTGAATGGCCTTTTGCTGCTCCTCCAACCTCTGAAGCATATAGAGGGTTGAATTCCACCTCGTTACCACTTCTTGCTTCAGATGATGGCAGGGCAGGTTCAGTAGTTTTTGGTGGTGCTCCAGTCTTCTGTACGTGGTGCCTGTATGCCGAAAGTGTCCCGCAATTCTTCTGGCCACCGACAGCATCTCTTGCACGCCCCTGTCGTTTTTAAAAAAATTCTGCACCACCAAATTCAAGGTATGTGCAAAACATGGGACGTGCTGGAATTTGCCCATATTTAATGCACACACAATATTGCTGGCGTTGTCCGATGCCACAAATCCACAGGAGAGTCCAATTGGGGTAAGCCATTCCGCGATGATCTTCCTCAGTTGCCGTAAGAGGTTTTCAGCTGTGTGCGTATTCTGGAAAGCGGTGATACAAAGCGTAGCCTGTCTAGGAAAGAGTTGGCGTTTGCGAGATGCTGCTACTGGTGCCGCCGCTGCTGTTCTTGCGGCGGGAGTCCATACATCTACCCAGTGGGCTGTCACAGTCATATAGTCCTGACCCTGCCCTGCTCCACTTGTCCACATGTCCGTGGTTAAGTGGACATTGGGTACAACTGCATTTTTTAGGACACTGGTGAGTCTTTTTCTGACGTCCGTGTACATTCTCGGTATCGCCTGCCTAGAGAAGTGGAACCAAGATGGTATTTGGTAACGGGGGCACACTGCCTCAATAAATTGTCTAGTTCCCTGTGAACTAACGGCGGATACCGGACGCACGTCTAACACCAACATAGTTGTCAAGGCCTCAGTTATCCGCTTTGCAGTAGGATGACTGCTGTGATATTTCATCTTCCTCGCAAAGGACTGTTGAACAGTCAATTGCTTACTGGAAGTAGTACAAGTGGGCTTACGACTTCCCCTCTGGGATGACCATCGACTCCCAGCGGCAACAACAGCAGCGCCAGCAGCAGTAGGCGTTACACGCAAGGATGCATCGGAGGAATCCCAGGCAGGAGAGGACTCGTCAGAATTGCCAGTGACATGGCCTGCAGGACTATTGGCATTCCTGGGGAAGGAGGAAATTGACACTGAGGGAGTTGGTGGGGTGGTTTGCGTGAGCTTGGTTACAAGAGGAAGGGATTTACTGGTCAGTGGACTGCTTCCGCTGTCACCCAAAGTTTTTGAACTTGTCACTGACTTATTATGAATGCGCTGCAGGTGACGTATAAGGGAGGATGTTCCGAGGTGGTTAACGTCCTTACCCCTACTTATTACAGCTTGACAAAGGGAACACACGGCTTGACACCTGTTGTCCGCATTTCTGGTGAAATACCTCCACACCGAAGAGCTGATTTTTTTGGTATTTTCACCTGGCATGTCAACGGCCATATTCCTCCCACGGACAACAGGTGTCTCCCCGGGTGCCTGACTTAAACAAACCACCTCACCATCAGAATCCTCCTTGTCAATTTCCTCCCCAGCGCCAGCAACACCCATATCCTCCTCATCCTGGTGTACTTCAACACTGACATCTTCAATCTGACTATCAGGAACTGGACTGCGGGTGCTCCTTCCAGCACTTGCAGGGGGCGTGCAAATGGTGGAAGGCGCATGCTCTTCACGTCCAGTGTTGGGAAGGTCAGGCATCGCAACCGACACAATTGGACTCTCCTTGTGGATTTGGGATTTCGAAGAATGCACAGTTCTTTGCTGTGCTGCTTTTGCCAGCTTGAGTCTTTTCATTTTTCTAGCGAGAGGCTGAGTGCTTCCATCCTCATGTGAAGCTGAACCACTAGCCATGAACATAGGCCAGGGCCTCAGCCGTTCCTTGCCACTCCGTGTGGTAAATGGCATATTGGCAAGTTTACGCTTCTCCTCCGACAATTTTATTTTAGGTTTTGGAGTCCTTTTTTTTCTGATATTTGGTGTTTTGGATTTGACATGCTCTGTACTATGACATTGGGCATCGGCCTTGGCAGACGACGTTGCTGGCATTTCATCGTCTCGGCCATGACTAGTGGCAGCAGCTTCAGCACGAGGTGGAAGTGGATCTTGATCTTTCCCTAATTTTGGAACCTCAACATTTTTGTTCTCCATATTTTAATAGGCACAACTAAAAGGCACCTCAGGTAAACAATGGAGATGGATACTAGTATACAATTATGGACTGCCTGCCGACTGCAGACACAGAGGTAGCCACAGCCGTGAACTACCGTACTGTACTGTGTCTGCAGCTAATATAGACTGGTTGATAAAGAGAAGATGTCTATGTAACTATGTATGTATAAAGAAGACTGAAAAAAATCCACGGTTATGTGGTATACAATTATGGACGGACTGCCTGCCGAGTGCAGACACAGAGGTAGCCACAGCCGTGAACTACCGTACTGTACTGTGTCTGCAGCTAATATAGACTGGTTGATAAAGAGAAGATGTCTATGTAACTATGTATGTATAAAGAAGAATGAAAAAAACCCACGGTTAGGTGGTATACAATTATGGACGGACTGCCTGCCGAGTGCAGACACAGAGGTAGCCACAGCCGTGAACTACCGTACTGTACTGTGTCTGCAGCTAATATAGACTGGTTGATAAAGAGAAGATGTCTATGTAACTATGTATGTATAAAGAAGAATGAAAAAAATCCACGGTTAGGTGGTATTACAATTATGGACGGACTGCCTGCCGAGTGCAGAGACACAGAGGTAGCCACAGCCGTGAACTACCGTACTGTGTCTGCTGCGACTGGATGATAAATGATATAAAAAATATATATATATCACTACTGCAGCCGGACAGGTATATATTATATATTATATAATGACGGACCTGCTGGACACTGTCTGTCAGCAGAATGAGTTTTATTTTTATAGAATAAAAAAAAAAAAAACACACAAGTGAAGTCACACGACGAGTGTTTAACTTTTTCAGGCAATCACAATATAAGTATACTACTAACTATACTGGTGGTCAGTGTGGTCAGGTCACTGGTCAGTCACACTGGCAGTGGCACTCCTGCAGCAAAAGTGTGCACTGTTTAATTTTAATATAATATGTACTCCTGGCTCCTGCTATAACCTATAACTGGCACTGCAGTAGTGCTCCCCAGTCTCCCCCACAATTATAAGCTGTGTGAGCTGAGCAGTCAGACAGATATATAATATATATAGATGATGCAGCACACTGGCCTGAGCCTGAGCAGTGCACACAGATATGGTATGTGACTGACTGAGTCACTGTGTGTATCGCTTTTTTCAGGCAGAGAACGGATATATTAAATAAACTGCACTGTGTGTCTGGTGGTCACTCACTATATAATATATTATGTACTCCTGGCTCCTGCTATAACCTATAACTGGCACTGCAGTAGTGCTCCCCAGTCTCCCCCACAATTATAAGCTGTGTGAGCTGAGCAGTCAGACAGATATATAATATATATAGATGATGCAGCACACTGGCCTGAGCCTGAGCAGTGCACACAGATATGGTATGTGACTGACTGAGTCACTGTGTGTATCGCTTTTTTCAGGCAGAGAACGGATATATTAAATAAACTGCACTGTGTGTCTGGTGGTCACTCACTATATAATATATTATGTACTCCTGGCTCCTGCTATAACCTATAACTGGCACTGCAGTAGTGCTCCCCAGTCTCCCCCACAATTATAAGCTGTGTGAGCTGAGCAGTCAGACAGATATATATAATATTATATATAGATAATAGATGATGCAGCACACTGGCCTGAGCCTGAGCAGTGCACACAGATATGGTATGTGACTGACTGAGTCACTGTGTGTATCGCTTTTTTCAGGCAGAGAACGGATATATTAAATAAACTGCACTGTGTGTCTGGTGGTCACTCACTATATAATATATTATGTACTCCTGGCTCCTGCTATAACCTATAACTGGCACTGCAGTAGTGCTCCCCAGTCTCCCCCACAATTATAAGCTGTGTGAGCTGAGCAGTCAGACAGATATATATAATATTATATATAGATAATAGATGATGCAGCACACTGGCCTGAGCCTGAGCAGTGCACACAGATATGGTATGTGACTGAGTCACTGTGTGCTGTGTATCGCTTTTTTCAGGCAGAGAACGGATTATAAAGTAAACTGCACTGTCCTCACTAGTAAACTCTCTCCACTCAGTCTCTACACTTCTACAGTAACAGTACTCCTCCTAGTCAGCTCCAGTAAATCTCTCTCAGTCTCTTATAATCTAAATGGAGAGGACGCCAGCCACGTCCTCTCCCTATCAATCTCAATGCACGTGTGAAAATGGCGGCGACGCGCGGCTCCTTATATAGAATCCGAGTCTCGCGATAGAATCCGAGCCTCGCGAGAATCCGACAGCATCATGATGACGTTCGGGCGCGCTCGGGTTAACCGAGCAAGGCGGGAAGATCCGAGTCGCTCGGACCCGTGAAAAAAAACATGAAGTTCTGGCGGGTTCGGATTCAGAGAAACCGAACCCGCTCATCTCTACTATATAGTCAAAATCGTAAGAAAAGTTATCACATATCGCACCGTGTGTATACAGTTTGCGATACCGATGCGCGCTCCTGCTTGGTCGGTATCGCAAGAAAAAATAGACTGTGCAGGCAAGGCAATTTTGACTAGAAAGTGGTACAATCTTTTTTCTAGTAGAGGCAAAATTGTATATAGTCAAAATCGCACCGTGTGTATAGTCAATATCGATGGTTCTGGGTTCCAGGGAGTTCAAGGGAAATTGCATAGTCAAGATCGGCCATAGTCAAAATATCACCGTGTGTATGCACCTTAAGACGCCAGCTATTTTCTGCATTGCTGTACAGGGAAAATAGAAGTAACAGAGAAACTGATTTATCAATAGTGCAGTATTGACAAGAGCTGAGGGTTGGATACCTCTTGGATCTTCCCAACAAGCTGTGGTGAGTAACTTGGAGGGGATGCACTCAGTGAGCTTATACATAGTAATAGTGGCACACAAAGGGGTCTATTCATAAAGCAGTTAAAAATAGGGAGAAGTGAGCCACTAGAGAAGTTGCCCATGGCAACCAATCAGCATTAACGTAACATTTATAATTTGCATACTATAAAATTATACAGAGCAGCTGATTGGTTGCCATAGGCAACTTCTCTACTGGCTCACTTCTCCACTCTTCTAACTGTTTCATGAAAACCCCAAAGTCAGTCGCTGAAAGGGACTAGGGGGTCTATTCATGAAGCAGCGAAAAGTGTGGAGAAGTGAGCCAGTGGAGAAGTTGCCAATGGCAACCAATCAGCTTCTATGTATAATTTTATAGAATGCACTTTATTAATGTTACCTCAACACTGATTGGTTGTCATGGGCAACTTCTCCTCTGGCTCACTTCTCCACTCTTTTCACTGCTTCATTAATAGACCCCTAGGAGACAGGAGAAAAGGCGCACTGGGGAAAAGAACAGTTAGTGATTAACATGAGGACGGAGGGCCCTGCCCAAGATATCTTACATGCTAACCTACAGTAACCTCTCAACCTACAGATGGGTCCACCGTTATCTTGACTAGTTTTCTGTGCTTAGTCACAACATGATTTATTATCATAAATCCTTCATCTATTGTTCTCAGCTGCAATACAATACAGAGAACAATACAGCAGGGGATTAAGTCATTAAAGGAGGGGATTAAATCCGAGTGGCCCGTCTCAGTTAATCCTATTCAGGGCCGGTTCTTGGCCTTGTGGCGCCTCGGGCAAAGTATAGGGGCGTGGCTTCAAATGGGGGCGTGGTCAGTTACGCCCCCATTTATGCCCCCTGTAGCGACGCTGAAAGAAAAAATAAAATAAAAAAAAGTATACTTACCATCCCCGTTCCTGATCCAGACCGCTGCAGACCTCCTCCGCCGGCGGCGCTGCTCTTCTCCTCTCCTCTCCTCAATGTATGGGAGAGACGTTATTACGTCTCTCCCATAGAACAGCATAGACACTAGAGGTCAATTATGACCCCTAGTGTCTGTGCCAATATGCTGTGCGGTGCGCGATGACGTCATCGCGCACCGCACAGCAAAGGTCCTCTACATGAAAGGAAACTAGACCGTAGCGTCTAGTTTCCCTTCATGGAGAGGACCTTTGCTGTGCGGTGCGCGATGACGTCATCGCGCACCGCACAACTAAGGTCCTCTCAATGAAGGGAAACTAGACGCTACGCATCTGGTTCCCTTCAAAGCGGGGGGGGCACAGTGGGGCACTGCGGGGGGCACAGTGGCGGATCTTGCCCTGGTGCGGCACCCTCCGGATGGCGCCGGCGCCCTCCGGAAGGCGGTGCCCCGGGCAAAAGTACCGCTTGCCCGTGGCAAGATCCACCACTGATCCTATTAAAGGTCAAGATAAACGTGGACCCATCTGTAAACTCAATGTACCAATGAGTTTGAATGGGAAAGGACTCTGCTACCTTACACTGTCATTTTACTATATACTCTCCGCTAGAATGGCCTTTTATCAGAGCCAGTGTCTTAGCAAGAGGCATTTGAAAAACAGCCCTGAAAATTAATTTCTCTGACGTCCTAGTGGATGCTGGGAACTCCGAAAGGACCATGGGGAATAGCGGCTCCGCAGGAGACTGGGCACAAAAGTAAAAGCTTTAGGACTAGCTGGTGTGCACTGGCTCCTCCCCCTATGACCCTCCTCCAAGCCTCAGTTAGATTTTTGTGCCCGAACGAGAAGGGTGCAATCTAGGTGGCTCTCCTGAGCTGCTTAGAGTAAAAGTTTAAATTAGGTTTTTAATTTTCAGTGAGTCCTGCTGGCAACAGGCTCACTGCATCGAGGGACTAAGGGGAGAAGAAGCGAACTCACCTGCGTGCAGAGTGGATTGGGCTTCTTAGGCTACTGGACATTAGCTCCAGAGGGACGATCACAGGCCCAGCCATGGATGGGTCTCAGAGCCGCGCCGCCGTCCCCCTTACAGAGCCAGAAGAGCAGAAGAGGTCCGGAAAATCGGCGGCAGAAGACGTCCTGTCTTCAATAAGGTAGCGCACAGCACCGCAGCTGTGCGCCATTGCTCTCAGCACACTTCACACTCCGGTCACTGAGTGGGGGGGGGGGCGCCCTGAGACGCAATAAAAATACCTTAGATGGCAAAAAATACATCACATATAGCTCCTGGGCTATATGGATGCATTTAACCCCTGCCAGAATACATAGAAAAACGGGAGATAAGGCCGCCGATAAGGGGGCGGAGCCTATCTCCTCAGCACACTGGCGCCATTTTCCCTCACAGCTCCGTTGGAGGGAAGCTCCCTGGCTCTCCCCTGCAGTCACTACACTACAGAAAGGGTTAAAAAAGAGGGGGGGGGGGGCACTAATTATGCGCAGTATTAAAGATACAGCAGCTATAAGGGGAAAAACACTTATATAAGGTTATCCCTGTATATATATATAGCGCTCTGGTGTGTGCTGGCAAACTCTCCCTCTGTCTCCCCAAAGGGCTAGTGGGGTCCTGTCCTCTATCAGAGCATTCCCTGTGTGTGTGCTGTATGTCGGTACGTTTGTGTCGACATGTATGAGGAGAAAAATGATGTGGAGACGGAGCAGATTGCCTGTAATAGTGATGTCACCCCCTAGGGGGTCGACACCTGAGTGGATGAACTGTTGGAAGGAATTACGTGACAGTGTCAGCTCTGTATAAAAGACAGTGGTTGACATGAGACAGCCGGCTACTCAGCTTGTACCTGTCCAGACGTCTCATAGGCCGTCAGGGGCTCTAAAGCGCCCGTTACCTCAGATGGCAGATATAGACGCCGACACGGATACTGACTCCAGTGTCGACGGTGAAGAGACAAATGTGACTTCCAGTAGGGCCACACGTTACATGATTGAGGCAATGAAAAATGTTTTACACATTTCTGATAATACGAGTACCACCAAAAAGGGGTATTATGTTCGGTGAGGAAAAACTACCTGTAGTTTTCCTGAATCTGAGAAATTAAATGAGGTGTGTGATGATGCGTGGGTTTCCCCCGATAACAACTGATAATTTCTAAAATGTTATTGGCATTATATCCTTTCCCGCCAGAGGTTAGGGTGCGTTGGGAAACACCCCCTAGGGTGGATAAAGCGCTCACACGCTTGTAAGGGCTCTACCCTCTCCTGAGATGGCCGCCCTTAAGGATGCTGCTGATAGAAAGCAGGAGGGTATCCTAAAATGTATTTACACACATACTGGTGTTATACTGCGACCAGCAATCGCCTCAGCCTGGATGTGCAGTGCTGGGTTGGCGTGGTCGGATTCCCTGACTGAAAATATTGATACCCTGGATAGGGACAGTATATTTTTGCCTATAGAGCATTTAAAAGATGCATTGCTATATATGCGTGATGCACAGCGGAATATTTGCCGACTGGCATCAAGTCTAAGTGCGTTGTCCATTTCTACCAGTAGAGGGTTATGGACACGACAGTGGTCAGGTGATGCGGATTTCAAACGGCATTTGGAAGTATTGCCTTATTAAGGGGAGGAGTTATTTGGGGTCGGTCTTTCAGACCTGGTGGCCACGGCAACAGCTGGGAAATCCACGTTTGTACCCCAGGTCGCCTCTCAACATGAGAAGACGCCGTATTATCAGGCGCAGTCTTTTCGTGGACAAGCGGGCAAAAGGTTCCTCATTTCTGCCCCGTGACAGAGGGAGAGGAAAAAGGCTGCAGAAATCAGCCAGTTCCCAGGAACAGAAACCGTCTCCCGCCTCTGCCAAGCCCTCAGTATGACGCTGGGGCTTTACAAGCAGAATCAGGCACGGTGGGGGGCCCGTCTCAATGAATTTCAGCGCGCAGTGGGCTCACTCGCAAGTAGACCCCTGGATCCTTCAGGTGATATCTCAGGGGTACAAATTGGAATTCGAGACGTCTCCCCCTCGCCGTTTCCTAAAGTCGGCTTTACCGATGTCTCCTTCTGACAGGGAGACAGTTTTGGAAGCCATTCACAAGCTGTATTCCCAGCAGGTGATAATCAAGGTACCCCTCCTGCAACAGGGAACGGGGTATTATTCCACACTGTTGTGGTACCGAAGCCGGACGGCTCGGTGAGACCGATTCTAAATCTAAAACCTTTGAACACTTACATACAGAGGTTCAAATTCAAGATTGAATCACTCAGAGCAGTGATTGCGAACCTGGAAGAAGGGGACTACATGATGTCTCGGGACATCAAGGATGCTTACCTTCATGTCCAAATTTACCCTTCTCACCAAGGGTACCTCAGGTTTATGGTACAGAACTGTCACTATCAGTTCAGACGCTGCCGTATGGATGGTCCACGGCACCCCGGGTCTTTACCAAGGTAATGGCCGAAATGATGATATTCCTTCGAAGGAAGGGAATTTTAGTTATCCCTTACTTGGACGATTCCCTGATAAGGGTAAGATCCAGGGAACAGTTGGAGGTCGGTGTAGCACTATCTCAGGTAGTGTTGCGGCAGCACGATTGGATTCTCAATATTCCAAAATCGCAGCTGGTTCCGACGACTCGTCTTCTGTTCCTAGGGATGATCCTGGACACAGTCCAGAAAAAGGTGTTTCTCCCGGAGGAGAAAGCCAGGGAGTTATCCGAGCTAGTCAGGAACCTCCTAAAACCGAGCCAAGTCTCAGTGCATCAATGCACAAGGGTTCTGGGTAAAATGGTGGCTTCCTACGAAGCAATCCCATTCGGCAGATTCCACGCAAGAACTTTCCAGTGGGACCTGCTGGACAAATGGTCCGGGTCGCATCTTCAGATGCATCAGCGGATAACCCTGTCACCAAGAACAAGGGTGTCCCTCCTGTGGTGGTTGCAGAGTGCTCATCTTCTAGAGGGCCGCAGATTCGGCATTCAGAACTGGGTCCTGGTGACCACGGATGCCAGCCTGCGAGGCTGGGGAGCAGTCACACAGGGAAGGAATTTCCGGGGCCTATGGTCAAGCCTGGAGACATCACTTCACATAAATATCCTGAAGCTAAGGGCCATTTACAATGCTCTAAGCTTAGCAAGACCTCTGCTTCAAGGTCAGCCGGTGTTGATCCAGTCGGACAACATCACGGCAGTCACCCACGTAAACAGACAGGGTGGCACAAGAAGCAGGAGGGCAATGGCAGAAGCTGCAAGGATTCTTCGTTGGGCGGAAAATCATGTGATAGCACTGTCAGCAATTCCGGGAGTGGACAACTGGGAAGCAGACTTCCTCAGCAGACACGACCTCCACCCGGGAGAGTGGGGACTTCACCCAGAAGTCTTCCACATGATTATAAACCGTTGGGAAAAACTCGACAGGTATTGCGCCAGGTCAAGGGACCCTCAGGCAATAGCTGTAGACGCTCTGGTAACACCGTGGGTGTACCAGTCAGTGTATGTGTTCCCTCATCTGCCTCTCATACCCAAGGTACTGAGATTGATAAGATGGAGAGGAGTAAGCACTATATTCGTGGCTCCGGATTGGCCAAGAAGGACTTGGTAACCGGAACTTCAAAAGATGCTCACGGAGGATCCGTGGCCTCTACCTCTAAGAAGGGACCTGCTTCAGCAAGGACCCTGTCTGTTCCAAGACTTACCGCGACTGCATTTGACGGCATGGCGGTTGAACGCCGGATCCTGAAGGAAAAAAGGCATTCCGGATGAGGTCATCCCTATCCTGATCAAAGCCAGGAAGGATGTAACCGCAAAACATTATCACCGCATTTGGCAAAAATATGTTGCGTGGTGCGAGGCCAGTAAGGCCCGACGGAGGAAATTCAACTGGGTCGATTCCTACATTTCCTGCAAACAGGAGTGTCTATGGGCCTGAAATTGGGGTCCATTAAGGTTCAAATTTCGGCCCTGTCAATTTTCTTCCAAAAAGAACTAGCTTCAGTCCCTGAAGTTCAGACGTTGTAAAAGGGTACTGCATATACAGCCTCCTTTTGTGCCTCCAGTGGCACCTTGGGATCTCAATGTAGTTTTTGGGTTCCAAAAAGTCACATTGGTATGAACCACTTAAATCTGTGGAGTTAAAATATCTCACATGGAAAGTGGTCATGCTGTTGGCCCTGGCCTGGGCCAGGCGCGTGTCAGAATTGGCGGCTTTATCCTGTAAAAGCCCTTATCTGATTTTCCATTGGGACAGGGCGGAATTGAGGACTCGTCCTCAGTTTCTCCCTAAGGTGGTTTCAGCGTTTCACCTGAACCAACCTATTGTGGTGCCTGCGGCTACTAGGGACTTGGAGGACTCCAAGTTGCTAGACGTTGTCAGGGCCCTGAAAATATATGTTTCCAGGACGGCTGGAGTCAGAAAATCTGACTCGCTGTTTATCCTGTATGCACCCAACAAGCTGGGTGCTCCTGCTTCTAAGCAGACTATTGCTCGTTGGAATTGTAGTACAATTCAGCTTGCACATTCTGTGGCAGGCCTGCCACAGCCAAAAATCTGTAAATGCCCACTCCACAAGGAAGATGGGCTCATCTTGGGTGGCTGCCCGAGGGGTCTCGGCTTTACAACTTTGCCGAGCAGCTACTTGGTCAGGAGCAAATACGTTTGTAAAATTCTACAAAATTGATACCCTGGCTGAGGAGGACCTGGAGTTCTCTCATTTGGTGCTGCAGAGTCATCCGCACTCTCCCGCCCGTTTGGGAGCTTTGGTATAATCCCCATGGTCCTTTCGGAGTTCCCAGCATCCACTAGGACGTCAGAGAAAATAAGAATTTACTTACCGATAATTCTATTTCTCATAGTCCGTAGTGGATGCTGGGCGCCCATCCCAAGTGCGGATTGTCTGCAATACTTGTACATAGTTACAAAAATCGGGTTATTATTGTTGTGAGCCATCTTTTCAGAGGCTCCTCTGTTATCATGCTGTTAACTGGGTTCAGATCACAGGTTGTACGGTGTGATTGGTGTGGCTGGTATGAGTCTTACCCGGGATTCAAAATCCTTCCTTATTGTGTACGCTCGTCCGGGCACAGTATCCTAACTGAGGCTTGGAGGAGGGTCATAGGGGGAGGAGCCAGTGCACACCAGCTAGTCCTAAAGCTTTTACTTTTGTGCCCAGTCTCCTGCGGAGCCGCTATTCCCCATGGTCCTTTCGGAGTTCCCAGCATCCACTACGGACTATGAGAAATAGAATTATCGGTAAGTAAATTCTTATTTTCATATTGTGGTAATAATGAATGTTTATTTTCGAGGTTATAACAAGAGTCCTAATAAACAGACCCCTCAGAAATAATCATTAAGGCTCCCATACTTAATTAGTAATATGTTTATTTATGGTATTCCAGCATATATGACTCCTTTAACGTTCCCTGGCTGACTTTTCTTTATTAACATACTACAGTATTTGCCATCCCTTGGTCATGTGAGTCAAATATCTAATACAAGATGTGTCTATTATTTGGTGTTGGGTAACTTCCAGATATATAGGGGCCCATTTATCATAATAAAATTTGTGGCTTATTCCCTGAAAACACTTATTTTAGGTGGTAACCGCAAATATTTAGTATCACCAGCAGGTATCACACAGGGATTCCTCCATTCCTGATAACAGCCACAGACCCCAAAAGTTTATACGGGGTTAAGATACTGTCAGATTTACCAAGCATTCCCAAGTTTGGCTCCCACACCTAGTGCCATCTGAAGATGGCTTTAGCCCTTCATAGCCAATGGGTTACACATCGCAAATTATTGCAGACAGAGCCTCCGTGGCAATGGCCGCCATGCATGTGTGGTCAGCAGGACAGTGTATACGTATGAGTCCCGCTAGCACTCTGGGCACATTGCAGGGATGAGCCCTTGTCCCTCTTGTTACACCGTAAATATATTTGCGCGCTGTAGTCATATACTGAATTATCGCACCCAGATCACATTGTATGTAATTAGTGATAAGTAGACATCATAGGGAGTTCAATGACTTAAGGTCACCTACTCTCCTCCATTTATTTACAGGTTTTTACTTAGCTCTGTTTTATTTTCTCTTTGCTAAGAAAGTGATGCTAGATGTCTTTTGGTGTCTCTAAGCCTGATTAGAGCTATCAGGGACAGATGAACTTGGAGTTCATGCTTAATCTAACATCAGTCCAGCTGTTAATGGTATTGACATGTGACTTGATCTGACAGTGGGAGAACGTAGAGATCTAATATGGGTTTGTTCCTCAGTAATGACATCAGATATTTCAAATTTATGCTCTCATCCTTCAGTGCTGCCCTTTCTCTTGCTAAACAGTCATACTTCAAGAACCTCATCTCCTCCCAGTCTTCCAACCCCCAGCGCCTCTTTGCCACTCTCAACTCACTCCTCTGCCCACCTCCACCTCGTCTCCCTTCCTCACTCTCTGCTCTTGACTTTGCCACTTACATCACATCCAAAATTGACTCCATACGTCAGGACATCACATCACACCAGACCATCAGTAACCAGCTTTCTCCCATCCCTTACCAACCCTCCCCATCCCTCGCACCTACTCTGACATCTTTCTCCCATGCATCTGGAGAGGAAGTCATGGCCCTCATTCGTTCCTGTCCCCTCACCACCTCCCCACTTGATCCTATCCCCTCCCGCCTCCTCCGCTACCTCTCTCCTTCTGCTTGTTCCCATCTTTCCCACCTTCTCAATCTATCCCTCTCATCAGGCACTGTCCCCTCTGCCTTCAAGCATGCACTCATCTCTCCTATTCTTAAAAAACCTACCCTTGATACAAACACTCTCTCCAACTACCGACCCATCTCTTTCCTCCCTTTTGCCTCCAAA
Organism: Pseudophryne corroboree; assembly: GCF_028390025.1. NCBI lineage: Eukaryota > Metazoa > Chordata > Amphibia > Anura > Myobatrachidae > Pseudophryne > Pseudophryne corroboree. Next base: position 956,918,659 of record NC_086445.1, on the reverse strand, counting down.
CTCCTTGAGCATATTGTCTACAACCGCCTTACTTCCTTTCTTTCCTCACACTCACTGCTTGACCCATTCCAGTCTGGCTTCCGTCCTCTCCACTCCACTGAAACTGCCCTTACAAAAGTATGCAATGACCTCCATGCTGCTAAATCTAAGGGACACTATTCTATACTTATTCTATTTGATCTCTCTGCTGCTTTTGACACTGTGGACCATCCTCTCCTACTGCAAATTCTTCACTCCATTGGTCTGCGTGACACTGCCCTCTCTTGGCTGTCTTCCTACCTTTCTGACCATTCTTTCTCTGTCTCCTCTCATGACTCCACCTCCCCCTCACTTCCACTAACTGTAGGGGTACCCCAAGGTTCTGTCCTTGGTCCTCTTCTCTTCTCTCTCTATACGTCCTCACTAGGTAAGCTCATTAGTTCTTTTGGTTTCCAATATCATCTCTATGCTGATGACACCCAAATCTATCTTTCCTCTCCAGACCTCTCCCCTGCTCTCCTCACTCGTATCTCCAACTGTCTCTCTGCTACCTCTTCCTGGATGTCCCAGCGCTTTCTTAAACTTAACATGTCTAAGACTGAGCTGATCATCTTCCCTCCCTCCCGCATAACCTCACCTCCTACAATCTCATTATCTATTGCTGGCACCACTATCTCCTCTAGCCCCCAAGTGCGCTTTTTTGGAGTAATCCTTGACTCCTCCCTCTCCTTCAAACCACACATTCAGCACCTCTCACAAACCTGCCATTTTCATCTAAAAAATATTTCCAGGATCAGACCCTTTCTGACCCAGGATGCTACTAAGACTCTTATCCACTCACTGGTCATCTCCAGACTGGACTACTGTAATCTCCTCCTGACTGTCATTCCTGACAAATACCTCTCTCCACTCCAATCTATCCTCAATGCTGCCGCCCGGCTCATCTTCCTCACCAAACGCACTACGTCCACCTCTCCTCTCTTACTAGACCTTCACTGGTTCCCCTTCCCTTTCAGAATCCATTTCAAGCTTCTTACACTCACTTACAAAGCCCTCACCCACTCCTCTCCCATCTACATCTCTGACCTTATCTCCCTTTACACTCCCACCCGTCCTCTTCGCTCTGCTAATGCACGCCGACTCTCCTGCCTACGGATTACTTCCTCCCACTCCTACCTCCAAGATTTTTCATGTGCTGCACCACTACTCTGGAATTCCCTACCTCTCCCCCTCAGACTCTCCACCTCTCTACAAAACTTCAAACGGGCTCTCAAGACCCACTTCTTCACCAAACCCAGCCAAATCTCATCCTAACCCTCTGTTCTACGCTCTCTATGTACCCCATCTGTATCACCCCTGTCTGTCTACCCCTCCCCTTTAGAATGTAAGCTCTCACGAGCAGGGCCCTCTTCCCTCATGTGCTTATCCTTTCTTACTTTAATAATCTTCAACTGCACCAAATCCAGCAGTCTTCTGCCACCTGATACTTATTCCAGTGTCATCTGCTGATGTAACTATGTTTATTTACCCTGTACTTGTCCTATACTGTCATCAACTGTAAATTGCTGTTTTCCTATTTGATTATTTGTTTATGTACTCTGTAATTGGGCGCTGCGGAACCCTTGTGGCGCCATATAAATAAAGGATAATAATAATAATTCTGAAATATCTTCCCACTTATACTGATGACACAACACAACCCAGTCTGTGGGTGAACAGTGCCAAAGATAACCATTAAGGAAGATATTGCAATCCTTTTATTTACTAATATCTCTTTCCTCTTACAATCAGAGCACATCTTTCTGTTGATTCGTCATTGTAGCTAGAAATAATAGGGTTAAGCCCCTCATATATATGAGATGATGCACAGCAGACTTGGACAACCTGTTGCCTAGATTCACAGGTAGCATGCCTCTAAAATGTGGATTGGATATGGGATCCCGATGCTTGGGATGGCGGCTGTCAAAATGCCGACAGCGGAATTCTAGTGCTTAAGATCCCGACAGCTACTATTAAGTAAGGTAACCCTGATCCCTTAATCCCCTAACCCGCCTTTTCTGTAGAATGACCGTAACCTTAACCCTCCCCGGTGGTGTCTAACCCTAACCTCATATACCCACAGCCTAAACCTAACCCTCCCCCCCCCCCACAGCCTAACCTTAACCAGTGGTGTCTAACCCTAACCCCCTCTCCCTGCAACCTAACCCTAACCTTTCACATCCGCAGCCTAACCCCCACCCCCCGCAGCCTAAACCTAGCATTCTCCCTGGCTTACCAGTGCGGCGTCCAGGCACTCCTCATTCGGGATTCCGGTAGTCAGTATCACAGTGTCGACATTACAATTAATGTATGGATACCAGCATCAGGATTCCGAGATGTGTTGGGATTCCGGCGTCTGTATTCTGATTGCCGGGATTCCAACCAATGAGATCTTGAGCCCATCCCAATGTACTGAATCATTTCAAAATACTAAAAACCACAGGTTGCATTACAAGCAAAGAAACCAATGCATAAACTAATAAATTCATGTATACAGGCACAATATTACCTAACCTGAGACAATCTCCTGATAAAAAAAAAGTTTATATGAAGCAGAAAAAAAAAAAATTGATTAAAAGTCACCTGTGCACGGTGCGTAGACCAACAAAGAGGTATTGTTGGGGAAAAAAACCCTCCAGATCATTACTTTGAACAGAATCCAAACAGATGTTTCAGGCCGAAGGTAGACATCACAGAGCTATTTAGTAAAATGTAGCATGCTTGCCCTTCATTTTTTTTTTTTTACATTTTTGTTACATAACAATCTAATTGAGCAGTAACAATTTAATAAGGTACACATCAGGACCCAAACAGCAACTTAACATTTCAGGCCTGCAAAGTTCAAGTTTTACTTCTCCTAGAGATTTTTTAATTAGATTTTAATTATAATATGCCTCATTTGGAACTGCGTGAGCGCTGACCCTGCCAGCTCTGCTGGACCATATCATGTCTGTCTTAATTAAAGCACATTAGTTAAGGGTTGAGTCCCCTTTGTGGATTCTAACAAGAGCAGTGATGACTGGTCTGTCTGGCAGCTGCTGTCCTTGCTGAGCCTTATATACAGTATGTAATGCCGTCATGTGATTGCTATGCCGCCCCGGCACACAGAATGGACCCAAACCACCAGATCCGGCTAATATGGGGGCTGCGTGAGACTGCTTCCAGCAGATTCTGATATGACATCACAACAAGTAATGATGGAGTAGTGCTCTAGTCTTCTATGTTGTGATTAAAAAATGGTAATTAAATTGACTAATGATTTAATGGGCAATAATGTGTCTCTAATCAACAATATCAGTGAACGTTTTCCGGAGTGATATATAGCTTCACTTTTGAAGTTAAATTCCATCTAGAATACAGAACATAAAACTTAATACATACGTTTTGTGAAGACTCCTATAATGAATGGTGGAAAATATTCTTATGTTTGGTTATTATTGATCTCAGAGGGTATCAAATAAAACAACAGGTTTCCCTAAGTAATTCAGTAATTCCGAAGAATAAGACAGAGAAATTATATATCACGTTACAGTTGTTCTATTTCCGATCTATTCTCTGCATACATCTTTAGCTGCGTATATATTATACAACTATCTGGCAGACCATCTGCCAGATCTGGCTAGTAGAATGAAAATTTGGTAATGTATGGGAGCAAATGACAATTGACCATTTGCTGCCAAACACTGAAAGGCTGACATAAAAGGTTATTCAGACATACATAGTAAAATAGTAACAGAGTTAATAAAAGTTCAAGCTGTATTACAGGTTGAGTATCCCATATCCAAATATTCCGAAATACGGAATATTCCGAAATACGGACTTTTTTAAGTGAGAGTGAGATAGTGAAACCTTTGTTTTTGATGACTCAATGTACTCAAACTTTGTTTAATACACAAAGTTATTAAAAATATTGTATTAAATGACCTTCAGGCTGTGTTTATAAGGTGTATATGAAACATACATGAATTGTGTGAATGTACACACACTTTGTTTAATGTACAAAGTTATAAAAAATATTGGCTAAAATTACCTTCAGGCTGTGTGTATAAGGTGTATATGAAACATAAATGCATTCTGTGCTTAGATTTAGGTCCCATCACCATGATATCTCATTATGGTATGCAATTAATCCAAAATACGGAAAAATCCGATATCCAAAATACCTCTGGTCCCAAGCATTTTGGATAAGGGAGACTCAACCTGTATAAATACTATAATTCATACTCCTTGTCCTTTTAACACTATATCATTGGCTATTTCTTTCAGCTAGGAATTTATCTAATCCATTTTTAAACATATTGGGCGGTATTCAATTCTTTTCACCCCCTTCCACACTCATTCTGTTTCTGTTGGTGGGTATGTTATAATCATTTCAGCCCGCTACCCCTGGGGTAGCGAGGGTGCCCAACCCTTTCTGCAGCTAAACCTGATTACTATGGGCGTGATATGCGCGATAACGGGGATAACTTTAGAAAGGAGATTGGGTGTGATATATCATTTGAATACCGCCTATTGACTGAGTCAACCATTACTACCTTCTCTGGCAGAGAATTCCAAATTATTACTGCCCTTACTGTGAAGAACCCTTTCCTTTGTTGTATATAAAATGTTCTCTCTTCTAACCTCAGAGGATGTCCACGTGTCCTGTGTAGCGATTATTCGATAAAAAAAATGGTTAAATTGGTCAATATTGGTTAAATTGACAAATTGGTTAAATCACGGATTTAACCAATTTGTCTGAACGACAGTTTTCGTCCGTTTTCCAGTGTTTGGGAGCAAATGGTCGATTGTAATTTTTTCTTGTCTATTATCAGATTTTCATTCCAACCAGCCAGTTCTGGCAGATGATCTGCCGGATAATTGTATAATGTATACCCAGCTTAGGATATATAATAACCCCAACTCATGCAGACAAGCACCAACTGTTTACTCAGCACATCATTGTGACATGTTCTTTGTTTACTCATTCAAAATAAAAAAGTAAAAAGAAAGTACATAAAAGCACAAACTAATTAAATAGATATAAAAACGCTAAACTTGCATTTATTTGTGATACAGGTTGAGTCTCCCTTATCCAAAATGCTTGGGACCAGAAATATTTTGGATATTGGATTTTCTTTCATATTTTGGAATAATTGCATACCATACTGAGATATCATGGTGATGGGACCTTAGCACAGAATGCATTTATTGTTCATATACACCTTATACACACAATCTAAAGGTAATTTCAGCCAATATTTTTAATAACTTTGTGCATTAAACAAAGTGTGTGTACATTCACACAATTCATTTATGTTTCATACACACCTTATACACACAGCCTGAAGGTCATTTAATACAATATTTTTAATAACTTTGTGTATTAAACAAAGTTGGTGTACATTGAGCCATCACAAAACAAAGGTTTCACTATCTCACTCAAAAAAAATCTGTATTTCGGAGTATTCCGTATTTTGGCAATATTTGGATATGGGATACTCAACCTGTAAATAAATCTGTGAAATATAAGGATTTTACAAATAGTCTTAAGGTGGGTACACACTAATAGATATATCTGCAGAACAACTGATCGGCAGATATATCTATGGACGGATCGGGCAGTGTGTTGAGCATACACACTGCCCGATCCATCGGGGACTGACGTCATGAACTGGGGGGCGTGTACACACGCCCGCCCAGTTCAGTTGTCAATCACCGCCGGCCACCGCAGCATGTGTACGGGTGGTTGGCCGACCGCCCCCTACACACACAGCGACGCCCCAATATATCAGTAGATATATTGGCCGTCGGCTGTGCTGCGGGGCCGACGCGATACGTCTGTGAACGACGGAGTTCACAGACGTATCGGCCGTACACACTGGCCGATGGTCCCGCGATATATCGGCCGTTCAAGACAACGGCCAATATATCGGGCAGTGTGTACAGGCCTTTAGAATTCCAAGTCTTGTGGAGTTTTATGATGTTGTGGAACTCCTTGGTGACATCTAATATTTTTATAACAAGGATACCTTATCCTGATACAATATGTCACTGTTACCCAAGGCACCATAATTTGTCCTCATGGTTCCCTTATTTAGCCCCAGGTGCTTCAAAAAAGCTCTATAATGTTGGGAAGAGTGTGAGGGTTCAAACACAATGGACGGATTTATTTAGTTGCAGAAGCTGCTGGAACAGGTTACGGCAGCTTTGCATGTTACCTCCCACTAACTCAGTGCTCTCCAAACTTTCTTGAACCACAGTGCTCTATAGTATCAGTATTATTTTCATGGCACTCCTAGGATAAAAATGTATTATTGATATAGCTGAAAAAAAGAAAAAAAAATTAAGTAATTGTGCCTGTCACCTTTAGGTTGAGTGGTGGATAGTTGTTCTGTTTGTCCACATGTTTTATGATTAGCAGCCACTAGCATTGGCTTTGCCTATCACTTTGACCACAAATTTGGTCCTGGACCACCAACCCATGGCACCCCTGCAAGAGCCTCACAGCACCCCAGGGTGCCTAGGCACACAGTTTGGGAATCACTGTACTATCTGTTTTCTGCTGTCAGCCTATGGAGGTGTGAGGAGAAATCAACTACCGTAACTGGCCAGAAAAATGCACCATAGGTAGCTCTTGGTTGATTGAATCTGGCCCCTTGGAATTTAGAAATTTAAAATATTGTCTGCAACACAGAATTTTAAATTTGGCACAATAAATGAATTGTTTGGAGATATACCATAGGGTAAATTTATTAAGCATCATTTCTTTAAATGTTTTTGAAACTGCTGCACAGTGAATTTGCCCTCCAAACCAGTGGATTTATTATGTAGGGTTAAAACTGAAAATGCAGTGATGGGCATTTTTTTAAAATGCCTTTTTCTGATTGTCTTTTTTCAAACCACATAAAAAAAACACATTATTTGGATTCAATATGATATCCCGGCTGTCGGGATCCTGGCGGTCAGGAGACTGACATTGCGATCCCGACAGCCAGAATTCCATCAGTGAGCGCAGCGTGTCCCCGTGCAGGCTTCCTGTGTTCACCTCGCTTCATGCCCGGTGATGACGTATGGGATTCTGACCGCCAGTATTTCACTGGGTGTCAGGATTCCAACGTCGGTATCCTGACCACGGGATCCCTGCAGCCAGGGTCGGTGCTAGGGTGTTCATTGCCCTCCTGCAAATTATAAATTTGCGCCCTCCCATATTTTACAAAGGGACAGTGTGCGCCTGAAAAAAGGGGTGTGGTCTCAAGGAATGGGCATGGCCACACAACAGTACCCCCATTTCCATTTACACCACACAGTAGCACAATCGTATTCACATTACACAACAAGTAGTAGTGCCGCTTAAACACAAAACGCCCATAGTAGTAGCGCCCTGTATGCATAATGCCCATAGTAGCAGCGCCCTTTATAAGTAATGCCCGTAATAGCAGTGCCCTTTATAACTAATGCCCATAGTAGCAGCGCCCTTTATACGTAATACCAATAGTAGCAGCGCCCCTTATACGTAATACCAATAGTAGCAGCGCCCTTTATACATAATGGCCATAGTAGCAGCGCCCCTTATACATAATGCCCATAGTAGCAGCCTCTAATACGATATGCCCATAGTAGTAGTGCCACTTATATGTAATGCCCATAGTAGCAGTGACCCTTATATGTAATGCCCATAGTAGCAGCGTCCCTTATACGTAATGCCCATAGTAGCAGCGCCCCTTATACGTAATGCCCATAGTAGCAGCGCCCCTTATACGTAATGCCCATAGTAGCAGTGCCCCTTATACGTGATGCCCATAGTAGTAGCCCCACTTATTCGTAACACTCATAGTATTAGCATCCCTTATGCATAATGCCCATAGTAGTAGCACCCCTTATATGTAATGCCCATAGTTGCAGTGCCACTTAAACATAATGCCCATAGTAGCAGCGTCCGTTATACGTAATGCCCATAGTAGCAGCGCCCCTTATATGTAATGCCCATAGTAGCAGTGTCCCTTATACGTGATGCCCATAGTAGTAGCACCACTTATACGTAACACTCATAGTATTAGCATCCCTTTTACATAATGCCTAATATGTAATGCTCATAGTAGTAGTGCCACTTATACGTAACACTCATAGTATTTGTACCCCTTATACATAATGCCCATAGTAGTAGTGCTCCTTATATGTAATGCCCATAGTAGCAGCGCCCCTTATATGTAACACTCATAGTATTAGCACCCCTTCTACATAATGCCCATAGTAGTAGCACCCCTTATATGTAATGCCCATTGTAGTAGCGCCCCATATAATGTACGTAATGCTCATACTAATAGCGCCGTTTTTAGGTAATGCTCATAGTAGCAGTGCCATTTTTAGGTAATGCCCATAGAAGCAGTGCTGTTTTAATGTAATGCCCATGGTAGCAGTGCCACTTTTACATAATGCCCATAGTAGTAGTGCCGCTTTTAAGTAATGCCCATAGTAGCAGTGCTGCTTTTATGTAATGCTAATGGTAGTAGTGCCGCTTATATGTAATGCACACAGTAGTAGTGCCATTTTTACGAAAATGTCCATAGTAGTAGTGTCGCTTTTACATAATGCCCATTGTAGTAGTACCACTTATACGTAATGCCCATAGCAGCAGCTCGATTTTTACGTAATGCCCATAGAACCAGTGCCACTTTTACGTAATGCCCATAGTAGCAGTGCCGCTTTTACGTAATGCCCATAGTAGTAGTGCCGCTTATATGTAATGCCCATATTAGTAGCGCCTTTTTACATAATGCCCATAACAGTAGTGCCGCTTATACGTAATGACCATAGTAGAAGTGCCACTTATATGTAATGCCCATAGCAATAGTGCCACTTATATGTAATGCCCATAGTAATAGTGCCGCATATATGTAATGCCCACAGTACTAGTGCCGGTTTTAAGTAATGCCCATAGTAGTGCCACTTTTACGTAATGCCCATAGTAATAGTGCCACTTATATGTAAGGCCCATAGTAGTAGTGCCGCTTATATGTAATGCCCATAGTAGTAGTGACGCTTTTATGTAATGCCCATAGTAGTAGTGCTGCTTATCTGTAATGCCCATGGTAGTAGCGCCGCTTATCTGTAGTGCCGGTTTTAAGTAATGCCCATAGTAGTGCCACTTTTAAGTAATGCCCATAGTAGTAATGCCCATAGTAGCAGGGCCACTTATATGTAATTCCGATAGTAGTAGTGCCGCTTATATGTAATGCCCATAGTAGTAGTGCTACTTTTACGTAATGCCCATAGTAGTAGCAATGGTTTTACATAATGCCCATAGTAGTAGCGCCACTTTTACGTAATGCCCATAGTAGTAGCGCTGCTTATATGTAATGCCCATATTAGTAGCGCTGCTTATATGTAATGCCCATAGTAGTAGTGCCGCTTAAATGTAATGCCCATATTAGTAGTGCCAGTGGCGGAACTAGCAAACGGTGGGCCCAGGTGCGACAAAATGCTTTGAGCCCCCCCCCCTCCCTCATCCCATCCAAGTCCACCCCCTCACCCCTGGAGAGGATCTGGTGAGGGGGACCTGCTCAGGGCCAGAGAAATGGATACCTAGCAACAGTGCCGTAACGAGACATTTTAGCACTGTGTGCAAGAAATGGCATCGAAGCCCCACCCCAGCATGCAAAACAGGGGCAGTGCGCGCCATAGGCGCGCGCAAAAATACATAGGGGCGTGGCTTTGTGGGGAAGGGGTGTGGCCACAAAATAATACCAATTCATAAAACGGTGCACAGTAGTCTCCATTACTCAAATTACGCCGCACAGTAGCACCACTACACCAGGTAGAGACCCTTTTACACCTTACTGCGAACAGATTCCCCTTTTTACACATTACGGCAGACAGCATCCCTTTTTTACACATTAAGGCAGACAGCGTCCCCTTTTTACACATTAAGGCAGACGGCGTCCCCCTTTTTACACATAATGGCAGACAGCGTGCCCTTTTTACACATAACGGCAGACAGCGTCCTCTTTTTACACATTACGGCAGACAGCGTGCCCTTTTTACACATAACGGCAGACAGCGTCCTCTTTTTACACATTACGGCAGACAGCGTGCCCTTGTTACACATTACGGCAGACAGCGTCCCCTTTTTACACATTACGGCAGACAGTGTGCCCTTTTTACACATTACGGTAGACAGCATACCCTTGTTACACATTACGGCAGACAGCGTGCCCTTTTTACACATTACGGCAGACAGCGTGCCCTTGTTACACATTACGGCAGACAGCGTCCCCTTTTTACACATTACGGCAGACAGCGTGCCCTTTTTACACATTACGGCAGACAGTCCCCCTTTTTGGAAAGACAGCCTATAGTGAAGCAGAGGGACAGCAGCAGCAGCGCCTCAACCAATAAAACAGCGCTGCTGCGGCTCCTTCCTCCACCTCCCTCCTCCTCCTTCCCCCCGTGTCCGCTGCGCTCCTCTCCTCTCCGTAGCAGTAGTGCCGCTTATATGTAATGACCATAGTAGTAGTGCCACTTATATGTAATGCCTATAGCAGTAGCCCCACTTTTACGTAATGCCCATAGTAGTAGCGCCACTTTTTTGTATGTAATGCCCATAGTAGTAGTGCCGCTTTTACGTAATGTCCATAGTAGTAGCACCGCTTATAGTGCCGCTTATATGTAATGCCTATAGCAGTAGTGCCGCTTATATGTAATGACCGTCTAATCACGGAGGTATTTATACCCCCAAACCGGAAGTACATCCTAGCTGCCCGCTGGGAACGGTGCTCGCCTCGTTGTGAGTTGGCATCCAACAGGTGTCTATAGCTGGTAGATACCTTTCACACATAGAGCTGGCTTTTTTGGTTATTGAGAGATTCATCTATAAGGATGTACTTCCGGTTTGGGGGTAAAATACCTCCGTGATTAGACGGGTTCCAGCAAGCGTCCTGGGAACACATGGCAGGCTCTAGTACACGGTAAGCGTTGTCTGTTAAGATTTGTTGATTGAAGTCGTGAGACTTGTCCACTCTGAAGAGCCAACCTTTTTTCAGTAGGTCTGTCTGAGTTGCTGCAGTGAAAAATATGACCCCAGGATGCTTCACATCCGTACAGCTATTGCTATAGGTAACGGCAGATTGTATATAAATATAATTTTGTTTGGAATGGTGGAGAGTGTTTCATCCCGTTGTCTAATAGTTAATTAAATTTTTTATGCAGCTACCATAGGACCACATGCAATGTTGGCTATCTACAGGCTATGCACATTGCGATTCCATTTTTAAGAGCATGTGTAAGTGATCGTCTTGTTTTGTTGTTCATGAGAAATATATATCTGCTTGGTTCCCACGAGTGGGTGAAAGGGTGAAATAAGGCACTCTCTGGTGGATCAGTGTTATTCTTCCTGTTGTGGGGATTAAGGTGGCTCCTTTGAACACTTTTTGGTGATTTATTACATCTTGGTTGAAGGTGTTTTTTCGGAATTATATCCATTTTTACACCATAGTTACCATATGAACAGGGTACTTGAAGCCCAGTTCATATTGGTTTTTCTGCCAACATTAAGGGGCCTGGGAGGCTGAGTCTTTTTTCATTTTTGTATTCTTTTTAGGCATTGTTTAAACTTCGCACATTATGAAATAAAGATATCACATTGCCTTTCTTGAAAAAGACCCTGTGGAAGGGTCGAAACGTCGATTGATGAGGCTATAATAAAGAACAAATTGATATCAACTACAGAATCTGAGTACATTTGTGAGAGTGCACCCGCCACCTGTGTGGACACCAATATATTTAGCGGACCTTGTTCTGTTGGGATAGCACCCACCCTGAAAAAATTGGATGCGAGTACAGGACTTTCTTCTGTGTATATATATATATATATATATATATATATATATATATATATTTATTACAACAAGACCAATCTGGTAATATAATTAAAGTCATGCAACAAAAATCTATTCTTTTGTTGGTAATAAACTATAAAACATACCTTCCTTGACATTTAATAGTCAACCCGGGACTACTGTATATATAGCACAAGAAAATGGTTTTCTGGATATTTAATCTTCAGAAATGTATGCATGAAAAATTAATGAAAAGCAACAAAGGTTGCGTTAATCAACAGCCATGTAAGGCTCCCCTGGAAAATATGAGATGGTGTAAATACGAATAGCGAAGGATTTACTGTCAAAATAAAGATGTCTCGTAACCAAAGATAAAAATCTTATCCCATCTAGTCCTGCATTTTAAAATATGTTCCGTTATCTGATAATGACCTAATCGCCAGGAGAATATTGATGTGTCTTTGTCAGTGTAGTATCATTTTTTCACAGTGGGTCGATAAGCTGTAAAGCTGTTTGCTTACTTCAATACAGAATACTGAGCGAAGAGCAATCATTGTAATAACTTCATTGCAAAGTATGCGACTTGTTTACAGTTCAATGTAAACTTGCCTTTTAAGGATAACCTCAACTGTGTACAATGGGGGTAATTCCAAGTTGATCGCAGCAGGTATTTTTTTAGCAGTTGGGCAAAACCATGTGCACTGCAGGGGGGCAGATATAACATTTGCAGAGAGAGATAGATTTGGGTGTGGTGAGTTCAATCTGCAATCTAAATTGCAATGTAAAAATAAAGCAGCCAGTATTTACCCTGCACAGAAACAAAATAACCCACCCAAATCTAACTCTCTCTGCAAATGTTATATCTGCCCCCCCCTGCAGTGCACATGGTTTTGCCTAATTGCTAACAAACTTGCTGCTGCGATCAACTCAGAATTACCCCCTATGGGGGTAATTCAGAGTTGATCACAGCAGCAAATTTGTTAGCAGATGGGCAAAACCATGGCCCTCATTCTGAGTTGTTCGCTCGCTGCTAATTTTAGCAGAATTGCTAATAGGCTAAAATCCGTCAGTTCTGTGCATGCGTATGCACAGCAGGGCGCACGCGCTGAGCAAATTTACACAAAACTATGCTATTTTACTCAGAGGCGAACAAAGCTTTTTTTTTTTCTTTCCAAGATTAATTTTTATTAGTTTTCAAATAAATTGGGGGTGGGGGGAGGATTACAGAAATAAAGAAGGGAAGGGAGCAGACATTGCAATATGACAAAACAGACAAATAGAGTTCTTAACAATAATTCAATACTTCATATCACATATCAGTCTACACCACAAGGGGTAATTGTGTACAATATACAACAGATAACATCTCCTAAAGGAGACATCTCATCTGGAAGTAACAAAGGCTAACTATCCCAAAATTGGCGAATCAAAATACTCTAGGGGTCTCTCCGAAGCGAAATGCTACTATAAGCATGGATGGTATGACCAGGGACCTACAGCTTCCAGATTGGAAGTATACTACTGAGGTAGGGAGAACGGTATCAAGGTAGCCGTGTCTTCCTATATCACACCAAACTGCCCATTTTGCAGTTTGCTTGGCGTTTCCAGAAGTAAAAGTTACGCCCGCCATCTCAAACTCAAAATGAGACTGAACTGCGGCTTCAATAGCAGAAACTGTAGGTGTTACCGGGAAGCGCCAGTTGCGTGCCAATAGCGACTTTGTAGTGGATAGGATGTGGCCCAAAACATATGTAGTGTGATGAGGGATATACCCAGGAAAGAGGTGTAGTAGGGCTAATGTAGGTTGGGGAGATATTGGAAAGTCCACAATCTTTGAAATGAGGTCAAAAACATGATACCAGAGGGTTGAGACCAGAGGGCATAACCAAAACACATGCATGAGCGTCCCAACGTTACCACATAAGCGCCAGCAATCATTAGGGGTAGTTGGCCATATGGAGTGGAGGAGGGCCGGGGTGAAATATTGGCGATGTATTAATTTATAAAACTGTTCTACGTGTGATACACATTTAGACGAGTGAGCACAGGAGGTAAATATCAAACGCCATTCATCCTCCGTCAGGACGCTATTCAGGTCAGATTCCCACTTCACCTGAGACTTAAGTTTAGTCTGGGAGGGGGGGCAGTTGAGAAGGGCATACCATCTAGAGACTGAACCTTTGCGGTCTGTTCTCACAATCAGGGAGTGGACATATTTGGGGATCGGCATTAATCTGTCATGTGGCGTAGGTGCACTCTGCAACCAGTGTCGAAGCTGAAGATATTTATAGAAATCTCCCTTGGGGAGAAAAAACCTAGATTGCAGTTGGGCATATGACATCAACATACCCCCTTCTATCACATCTTGAAGAGTCCAAATCCCTTGGGAAACCTACAAGCGAAATGACAAATCCGGAACTAGACCCGCCACTCCTTCCAGTGGGAAATCTAGCGGAGGGAGAGATATGTCCGGTAATATCCATACCAAGGTCAGCCAAGATTTACGTGTGGATTGCACCACAGCCGATCTCAAAAATAGATTTGACCCCTCAGTATCGGGCATTCCCAAAACACTAACTAAAGGGAGAGGGGATAAGAGGCCCCTTTCCAAGGAGACCCATATTTTAGGAGTATCCGTCTCAGTCCACGCTCCCAATGAGGCCAAAATACACGCTATCTGGTATAAGTGTAAATTGGGAAAAGCTAAACCACCCCTCGATTTTGGTAAGGACAAAATTTTACGAGCTAGTCTCGGTTTTTTGCCTCTCCACACATATCGGATTAGTACAGAATTAAATTTGGTCAACAAGGCATTAGATAATAGGATGGGGATAGTCCTAAATAGATAGAGCAGTTTGGGGAGCAGGACAATCTTCAAAGCTGCTATGCGACCCAACCACGATATGTTATATAACACCCAGTCTTTCGTTAACATTGTTAGTTTAGTCAAAAGGGGGGGGGGTAATTACAGCCAATAATATCTGAAACTTTAGGGAAAATACGGATGCCCAAATATTTCAGGCAATCTACTTGCCAGGCATAAGAATACTGAGACTTCAATTGGTCGAGAAGATCATTGAAGAAGTTAATCGGGAGCGCTTCTGTTTCAGACGCATTGAGTTTGTAATAAGAGACCAAAGAGTAGGCCTGCAAGACGTCATGGAGGGCCCGGAGAGAATCGTGAGGGTCGGCAATGGTGAGAAGGACATCATCCGCAAAGAGACATATCTTGTACGTATGGCCATACAAAGCCGGACCTCTCACCCTGGGGTCAATGCGGATAGCCTCCGCCAAGGGTTCTATGGCCAATACGAAAACCAAAGGGGATAGCGGGCAGCCCTGGTGAGTACCGTTTGAAATTGTAAATAAGGGGGAGAGCATACCATTTATAGATACTCTAGCCGAAGGGACAGAATAGAGTGCAGTAATTGAGGATAGGGCCCTACCAGAGATACCAAATTTTTTCAATACTGCTGTCAGGTAGCCCCAGTGTAGTCTGTCGAACGCCTTCTCCGCATCCAATGAGAGTAGCAAAAGAGGATCCACCGATTCGGAGAAGGCGTCCAACAAGTCTATAATCCTCCTGGTGTTGTCGGGGGCTTGGCGGTTCTGAACAAAGCCCACTTGGTCCTGGTTAATAAGGGATGATAATAGTGGATTTAATCTATTAGCTATTAATTTTGCATATATTTTAACGTCTGAATTTAAGAGGGCGATAGGGCGATAGTTGGATAGCATAACTGGATTCTTACCAGGCTTGGGGAAAGCTACTATTCTGGCTTCCAGCATTTCCGATGGAAATGAGCCAGTTGACGTGGCCTCATCAATAACCGTCCTCAAGACTGGGGCCAGGATATCTCTAAAACCTTTAAAGAACCCGTTCGTAAAGCCATCAGGGGCTTTATCTGACGGGAGGCCATCAATTACTCGACTAATCTCCTCTAAGGCCCATGGGCGTTCCATCAATTGAAGGGATTGGGGATCTAAGTTGGGCAAATTCAGTGTACTCAAAAAAGCATCTATCTCAGAATTAGTCGGTTGCGGGGTAGAAGGGTCTGAGCGGAGATTATATAGGGATGAATAGTACTCTGCGAAGGCAGTGGCTATGTCCGAAGGGTCAGAGACTTTCAAGCCTTTAGCATTAAAAACCTCCTTAACTCTCTCAGCTGCCATTTTGCCTCTCAGCTTTCTGGCCAACATATGTCTCGCCCTATCCCCGTGGGTGTAGAACTTTTGTTTCAGCCTAAAGAGGTTCTTATGCACCTCTTTTAGGGGGAGGATATTCCATTCTTCCCTAACGCGGAGGAGCTCCCGATATAGTGATTTATTATCGGGGGAGAATTTGAGTCTATGTTCCAGATCTGCTAAGCACGCTTCTACGTCATCTTGTTGCTTTCGCAACAACTTTCGGTGTCGAGCTGCCGCTTGGATAACTGAGCCCCTAACTACCGCCTCGAACAAAGCTTTTCAATCGCTCTGCTGATTGACAGGAAGTGGGTGTTTCTGGGCGGAAACTGTCCGTTTTCAGGGAGTGTGCTAAAAAACGCTGGCGTGCCAGGTAAAAATGCAGGAGTGGCTGGAAAAATGGAGGAGTGGCTGGCCGAACGCTGGGCGTGTTTGTGACGTCAAACCAGGAACTAAACGGACTGAGGTGATCGCAATCTAGGAGTAGGTCTGGAGCTACTCAGAAACTGCAAGGCAATAGCTTTTGTTAGCAATTCTGCTAATATTAGCAGAATTGCTAATCTTTCGTTAGCAATTCTGCTATGCTAAGATACACTCCTAGAGGGCGGCGGCTTTGTGTTTGCATTTCTGCTAAAAGTAGCTAGCGAGCGAACAACTCGGAATGAGGGCCCATGTGCACTGCAGGGGGAGGGGGGGGGGGATATAACATGTAACATTGCAGTGTAAAAATAAAGCAACCAGTATTTACCCTGCACAGGAACATATCCCACCCAAATCGAACTCTCTCTGCAAATTTTATATCTGCCCCCCCCTGCAGTGCACATGGTTTTGCCCAGCTGCTAACAAAATTCCTGCTGCGATCAACTCAGAATTACCCCCTATGTTCTGTAATGACAGGGTTTGGATGGGGTGGTATCTAGGTGATAAATGAATTAGACACATAAGAAAAGAACTGTCTTAGAAATCTTGAGCCCCATGCATCAAATGTTTCCCTGCAAAAGATAAAGCATGTGAACTATAGTTTTATTGTCATTTTTTTTACATTTTCACAAATTGTAATATATGAGAAATATATATGTATAATTCATTCTATTTTTTCAATCTTTTTTATAGCACTTTTTCACCTGGGTTAATTTTGTCGACAAAAGTTTTGGCTAAAAAATTTAATCGACGACAGTTTATTTCATAACTACATTTTTAGACTAAAATTAAAATTGAGATCCACTGACTAAATCTTGGCTAAAACAAAAGAAAACAAAAAGCTACTAATACTAAATTTAAAATCCTTGTCAAAATTAACACTAGGAGTAGGGTTTTACATTTTTAATGAAAAATGATGTGTCCTTGATAGTTGTAGAAAATAAATATGACCCGCTGTGAAAGAAATATGATTGTGTATTGCACTTGTTTGTACCAACAAACTTAAGGCATTTATTTGTATATATATATATATATATATATATATATATATATATATATATATAGGAGCCCTACGGTAAGTCAGACTCAGTATGTAACATATTCTCAGCCTACTGAGCCTAGATTACTAAACACATAGTTAAAGGTATTCAAACTTCTCAAGGGAATTTTACAGAAATGTTCTTTAGCAAAATCCATTACAGTATCATTATACTGTTTGCAAAAGTTATTACTAAACCATTTACTAGAATTAGACTAAAATGCAAACTGAGATCCACTTACTAGATCTTGACTAAAACAAAGCAATAAAAAATAAAAAATGAAAAGAACCTAAAAAGTGACTTTAAGCCAACTACAATTTTAAGTAAGGGATTAAGGGAGGTATCCTACTGCTGGTGGTAATTTACTACACGACAAAAATGGTCTTTTAACGCAATTTTTGACCAATGGTCATTTCAGCCTATCCAATTATAGGACCCATTTTTGAGTGATAACACACAGGATCCGGGATAAGTTCTCGAACCCATGTGTTATCATGGAGAAACAGGTCTCTAAGGGCTGGTTATCAGGGATCTAGCTTCTTGTGCCTGAGGCATGTGAAGCATAGTCTCCAATAAGTGCCAGCTTGTCAGGGCTAATTGGATAGCCCCCGGGTGAACCATTAGCCACGGTTATTTATCATGGCTAGTTGGATACCCAATGAGACTAAAACTGAATTTAAATCCTTGCCAAAATTAACACTGTTTTACATATAACCCTAGAGACTGGATGACCCGCCGCCGAGCTGCCCGACGATACATCAGATGGGTGACTCGGCGGTGGGGGGAGGTGACGGGGAAAGTAAAGTTTCTTCACTCCCCCCATCACCGGCACCATAGCAATGCATGCTAATATGGACAATCTTGTCCATATTGGCCTGCATGCATAAGCAACAGGGCACCAACGATGAACGAGCGCGGGGCCGCGCATCGTTCATCATTGGTGCCTACACACTGCACGATATGAACGAGTTCTAGTTCATTAATGATCGAGAACTTTCATATTGTGCAGTGTTATCTGCCAGTGTGTGGGGCCCTTTACCCAGTCTTGTTTATTTCACTGTTGTTTCAATTGTTTTGTTTTATGTTATCACTGTTCCCAATTGTAAAGTGCAATGGAATTTGCTACACTATATAAGAAACTGTTAATATATAAATAAACTCCTTCTAAACCCTTTCTCTAATAGCAATTATATTTATAATAAATGTATTGCTTTGCAAATGTTGAGGGTACAAATTATGGAAATGAGGTGCCAGGTTGTAGCCAGGCAGCGTGTGACCAAATCCAGGAGGCATGGCTACGCACCCTCTGAAATAAATCAAGATGCCACCACTACTGTTGCCCTTGCGCCTCATTTCTGTTATGCATTGCTCAGTTTTGGAGGAAACCCTGCTTTTTTCTACTCTGATGATCAGAATTTGTATTGTGAATTTGGATCAATGCCACAGTTTGCTGCCTATGATTCTCCTCAGTGGACTGAATCAGCATTAACATAACATTTATAATTTGAATAACTATAAAATAAGACAGAGCAGCTGATTGGCTGCCATGGGCAGCTTCTCCACTAGCTCACTTCTCCACACTTTTCACTGGTTCATGAATAGACTATTGAGAGAGAAAAAGTAGCAGCCAATAAGCTCATAACTGCCATGTTACAGGATGTGTTTGAAAAATGACAGTTAGGAGATGGTTGGTTGGTTGGTACTTTTTCTCTTTCAATTTTATCACTCTCCAAGCAATGATGCATGTAGCCCAGTGGTTTCCAAACTTTTTTGAATCACGGCGCCCTAGAATATCAGAATTTTTTTCACGGCACCTCTAGGCCAAAAATTTCTTATTGAGAAATTTAGAAAGAAATATTACATTAAGTAGATTGCATTTATATATCATCCTTAGGGTCGGTTGTGTGGTGAGGGGCAAGATTTGCTTCTGTTTGGTCACATATTTTATGACTGGCAGCCACCAGCACTGGTTTTGCCTATTATATTGACCATGAATAATTTAAATTGGTCCTGGACCACCAACCCTGGGCACCCCTGCAAGTGTCCCGAGGCACCCCAGGGAGCCACGGCACACAGTTTGGGAACCTCTGATGTAGCCCTTGATCTCCTTACGAGTTTTGACACATTGGATAATGTTACTCAGCTGATGTTTTATTTCCTTATACCCTTTTGTAATTTTTATTGTAGACCTCTCATTTCTTTTACGACCCTATATTATTAGTCCTTGCACATTACGATTAGGGGTTTTACTTACTGATATGTATACCGCTATTTTTTTTTATTTTGAGGTTTTTTAGCTACTGATTGCAAGTTCATGTCTCTTATGTCATTTTAAATTTGTGTCATTTAAGTCATGTCATTTCACATTTGTTTTCTGTTATATTTTAGCAGTACGTATATTTTCTCAGAACGTGTGATATGGCTGTAGCTCCCATTCTTTCTATTATGGTTCTGGAAAATTAGAAAATTACAGTGGTAGAAGCATTGTATATCTATACTAATTTGTTCTGAATGTTTGCTTCTTCTATATTCCATTCTCATGTTTCCTGCATGAGTATTTGATATTATAATTTGCACGCTGTGTCTTCTGTTTATATTTCTCTCTCTCTCTCTCTCTCTCTCTCTCTCTCTCTCTCTCTCTATCTATATATATATATCTATATATATGTATATATATATATATATATATATTTATATCTATTTGTCTAATAACTTGAGTATTATTGTATTTCTTCCCAGTCATGTATGCAATTTACTCAATGCTTATGTAACTTCTATTGGTACATATCGGGCAGTATTCAATTAGTGTTGGATCCTCTCCGACGGTGAGGATCCGACACTTCAGTATTCAATTTTACGTCTTTTTCGACAATGCCGATCCAACTTTTTTTTAAGTCAAATCGGCATTGTCAAAAATGGGCTAAAAACCTGTAGAAAACGCCCGCAAATTCAACAAAATACATGGATCGGTGGCTAATCCGCCAATCCACGTGTTTTCCGACAAGTCGTAAAAACGGCACTGGACTTGAATAGGTCGAATACAGATTCGACTTATAAAAGTCGGAAACTGCCATTTTTCTGACTTGTCGGATTAATTGAATAGACCCCACTGTATGCTATAATAAAACAAAGTAAAAAAAAAAAAATTCTGTGCATTCAAGGGAACATTTATTTATTCATTTATTAGCAGTTTCTTATATAGCAGTTTCTTATATAGCGCAGCATATTCCATTGCGCTTTACAATTAGAACAACAGTTATAGAACAAAACTGGGCAAAGACAGACAGACAGAGGTAGGAAGGGGTGTAGTACTGGTGACCGGCGGTCTCCTGACCGCCGGTCACCTTACTGACGCCGGGATCCCGGCAGCATACCGACGCCGGGATCCCGGCGGGGAGGGGTGAGTGCAGCAAGCCCCTTGCGGGCTCGCTGCGCTCGCCACGCTGCGGGCTCGGTGGCGACCTGCGGTCGCCACGGGTCCTATTCCCACTCTATGGGTGTCGTGGACACCCACGAGTGGAAATAGTCCCTGTTGGTCGGCATGCCGACCATCGGGATAGTGAGCCGTCGGGCTCGTGGAGGAGGTCATGTGACTGTCGGTCAGCTAACCGGCGGTCACATGAATACCACCCGTAGGAAGGCCCTGCTCGCAAGCTTACAATCTGTATCTCCCCTCAGCGGCTGGTCTGGGCCCCTTTGAACATGCCCACTCCCGGGTAAAACATACCTGACCTCCCCTCTTGACACCCCTATATCACATATATTTTTTAAAAAAACATTATAAGCTAGAAGAAAGCAATAGATGGCACATATTCCTTGTGTGCTTATGTGTTCTTGTGTTCTTATGTTACTGGTGCATTGAAATGAATATGAAACCACGCACACTAGGTTGTTTGTACAAAATGATAAGCTTGTGACCTCCCCTAACTGAGTGAGACGTGCTGTCATCATCTCCCACATATGTGACATTCACACACCAGATTTTCCTGAATGCAAAATACCCACGTGGTATCGCCTGTATCTATTTTCTATTTAGATAACATTGCGGCTCATCGGATGGGCGTATGAGGCTGGCATAAGAAATTACATAAACACTGTCTTGACATTTAAGCAGTTGTTCAGTAGTAATGAGCTTAAGGCTCACATGACAGCTGGAGATAATGGGGGTGCACATAATTTTGTCAAATCAATATACAAGCCTTTCATTGGTTAAAATATAGATGGAAATTCAGGAAAAAGATTTTTTCTAACATATACAGTAAAACGTCAATCACAGGACCCTATTCAGTAAGGATTGCAAATTCTGTTTTTTAGCAGAATTTACAATCCTTGTCTTGCATGCTGGGGGCCGCCCATCGCAGTACAAGGTCGCCCAGCATGCTAACCCGCTGGGCGAACGAAAAAATCCAGTTGGATTTTGATTTGCGGTCCAAGCTGAATTAGGCCCATTGGGGGTAATTCAGACCTGATCGTTGCAGCAAATTTGTTAGCAGTTGGGCAAAACCATGTGCACTGCGGGGGGGGGGGGCAGATATAACATGTGCAGAAAGTTAGATTTGGGTGGGTTATTTTGTTTCTGTGCAGAGTAAATACTGGCTGCTTTATTTTTACACTGCAATTTAGATTTCCGTTTTGACACACCCCACCCAAATCTACTCTCTCTGCACATGTTATATCTGCCACACCTGCAGTAAACATGGGGGGTCATTCCGACCCGATCGCTCACTGTAGTTTCTCGCAGCGCAGCGAGCGGGTCGGAGCTGCGCATGCGCCGGTGCCGCAGTGCGCCAGCGCATGGCAACCGTTGCTGCCTAGAGATCTCCTCTGAGACAGAGGCGGTCGCAGGGCGGGAGGGGGCTGAACGGTGGCATTAAGCCGCCGTTTACGGGGACCATTGGGGGAGCGGTCCGTGGCGGCTGCATGATGTCCCATGCAGCCGCTGCTGGCCGGGGAGCGATGAGTAGCTCCCGGCCAGCACGCTAAAGCTGCACTGGTCGGGAGCTACTCTTGAAGTGCAAAGGCATCACCACTGTGCAATGCCTTTGCACTTCTGCGTGTGTGTGTGTGTGTGTGTGTGTGGGGGGGGGGGGGGGCGGCACTGGCATGCGGGGCGGACTAGCCCTGTACTGGGCGTCCTCCCGCATGTCAGTGTGAATGATCGTAACTGTGCTAAATTTAGCACAGCTACGATCAACTCGGAATGACCCCCATGGTTTCGCCCAACTGCTAACAAATTTGCTACTACCATCAAGTCTGAATTACCCCCTTAATGCATACGTGTAGAATCTGCTGTTTTTGTAGAATTTGTCATTTAAAAGACATTTTAAATGATGGTTTGGAAACTTTTGTCAGTGCCACATTTGCAAACTAAATTGTTATCCACATTTTCTGGAGACAGTTTCACTTATTTTTACCTTTTAGTTGTGCTCTTTTTTAGCTACATTTAAAATATTACCATTTTAAAAGACACAAAATAACCTACTGTATATATAGCACCAATATTGTATTGATACATTTACTTTTCATTTAGACATATCTCCTTGGAGTTTTTATTAAGTTAGTGTAGTGACATGACAATAAAACAAAATTTATATTACAAATCTGGATTTTGGGTCCATAGAGTGGACCATGTTCTGCTGCCATACCATGGGATGCAGTTAATATAGCGGCTGCCAGGATCCCAGAGATCAGGAGATCGACGCCGGAATCCCGACAGCTGGTGAAATGCTGACGGACGGAAGCCCGACACCCGCAGGTTATTCCCACTCGGTTGGCAGGTCCGTGCCACCAACCGAGTGGGAATAAAACCTGTGTTGAGCGAAGCAAGCCACAGGGCCCAAAGCGTGGCAAGCGCAGAAAGCTCTCAAGGGAACTCGCTGCCGGGATTCCAACAGACGGGATGCCGCTGTTGGTATAGTGACAGCAGGCATCCATTCTACCAGCCAATCATATATATTCCCATACCACTATACGGTGGGTGAACAGTGCCATGAGCCCATATGTGTTCCTTTCTAGATACAGAATCCAATGGAATTACATATGTTATTTACTGTACTTTGGGGCACATTCATCAACGGTTTTATCTTACGATGTGAGATTTAAAACTCATTGCGTTTGATAAATGATGATCCAGCCAATCAGTTCAAAAATGACAGTTGGGAGCTGATTGGCTGGAGCACCATTTATCACATGCAAGAAGTTTTAAAACTCATTGCATATGATAAATGGGCCCTTTTGTGTCAAGTTTCCCTTGTTTCCGTTTAGACTCAAAGCTATGTACTAACTGCCTATTGTCTCAAGTTTTGTTCATGTTTCATTATCCTGTTATTATGTATTTCCTATATGTTATCTTTATTCCCTGACTGTTCAGTGACTCAGAATAGATTGGTGCTTAATAAATAAAGGATATTAATAGTATCAGTACCTTGGAAGCACATGGAAACAATTACCTTATACTGTAAAAGTATCAAATTAATTTGAAAATGACTTTTTTTTGCACCAGTCTTATTAGATGATGAACTTTTGGACAGACTGTAATGGAGACTGGTATGATGGATACAGAATATGGAGGCGCTAAATAAATTAATACAGGTTGAGTATCCCATATCCAAATATTCCGAAATACGGAATATTCCGAAATACGGACTTTTTTGAGTGAGAGTGAGATAGTGAAACCTTTGTTTTTTTCAATGTACACAAACTTTGTTTAATACACAAAGTTATTAAAATATTGTATTAAATGACCCTCAGGCTGTGTGTATAAGGTGTATGTGAAACATAAATGAATTGTGTGAATGTACACACACTTTGTTTAATGCACAAAGTTATAAAAAATATTGGCTAAAATTACCTTCAGGCTGTGTGTATAAGGTGTATATGTAACATAAATGCATTCTGTACTTAGATTTAGGTCCCATCACCATGATATCTCATTACGGTATGCAATTATTCCAAAATACGGAAAAATCCCATATCCAAAATACCTCTGGTGGTCCCAAGCATTTTGGACAAGGGATACTCAACCTGTAATATAAATAATAATGAGAAATAAAACTCATACCGATTTGTATGTTTTGCAGAGATGAGCGGGTTCGGTTCCCTGACAACTTCACTGAGAAACGACCCCCCCCCCCCCCGAACTTCACTACCTGAGCCCGGATCCGAGTCAGGCTCGGGTTTTCCCGCCTGACTCGGAAACCAGAACGGGACAAAATGTCATCATCCCGCTGTCGGATTCTCGTGGGGTTTGGATCCCATAAAAGGAGCTGCGCGTCACCACCATTTTCACTCCGGCATTGGAAAGTGTAGCGAGAGGACGTGTCTCCACCCTCACTGTCCTGCATCAGTACATTCATAGTGTCTTGTGCTGCATCAGTCCAGTCACAGTGGTGGTGTCCTCTGCTGCCATATGTCCAGTGCTGCTGTATAAGTCCAATCCAGTGGTGCTGTGTTGTCCTGCATCAGTTCAGTGGTGGTGTATTGTGCTGCATCAGTCCAGTTACAGTGGTGGTGTCCTCTGCTGCAATATGTCCAGTGCTGCTGTATAACTCCAGTCCAGTGGTGCTGTGTTGTCCTGCATCAGTACAGTGGTGGTGTCTTGTTTTTATGTTTTTTTAAAAAAATCATCCAGATCCAAAACCACAACACGAAAGGGTGGTTTTGGCAAAACCAATCCAGATCCAAAACACGAGCATGGAATCAGAACCAAAACACAAAAAGTGCCCGCAGCACATCTCTAATGTTTTGTGAGTGTAACTTCAGTTGCGGTGGCCTTTTTTATGTATCTTCTTGCTCCCATTCTGGGCATTCAACTCTCTTAAAATAACCTCCAACTCATTATGAACAAATTGAGACTGCACCCACTTACAGAGTGCGTTTGGCTAGACAAAGATAGAAACTTCCTCATTTGTTACAGATGCTTGTTAAATTATATTGATTCGATTCATCTTTGTATGGTTGGTGGTTGACATTACTGCGTATCAGCCCTCAGGTCTTGAGTTTAATTCCCACCATGGCCTTGACTGGGTTTAGCCATTAAAATCCTGACAGCCCCGTAGTTAATACCCTAAACTTCCCCTGTCCCCTAGCCTAATCTGAACCCTCCCTTGTGGGTGCCTAAGCCTCTCTGGGACCCTAACCCTCCCTTCCCCACTGCCTAAATCTAACCCTCCCCGCTTGGTGCCTAAACCTAACCTCCCATTCTAAGTGCCTACACCTAACCCTCCCTTTCTGGTACCTAACCCTAACCTTCCCGTCTCTACACCCTAACACCCCCTCTAATGCCTAAACCTAACCCCCTCGCAGCAGGATACAAGCGCATCCCGCTGAGAGGACGACAGGGATTCTAGGCATCTGTATTTTGACGCTGAGAATCCCACCTTTGTCTGCATTTTGAATGTTGGTGTTCTGGCTGCAAGTCGGGACTGACCGCCGGGATCCCGTCCTGTAATATTTTAGCTGCGACCCCCTTGCCTATGTGGATTTTGTATCTTCTATCTGTGCTTGCTGGGATTCCTACAGGTGCCCTGGTTTTCTCCCACACTCCTAAAATATACTTTTGCTCAAAAAATAATTTTAGCGTGTGTGCAAATGGCAGGGAATATAGGCCCTCATTCCGAGTTGTTCGCTCGGTATTTTTCATCGCATCGCAATGAAAATCCGCTTAGTACGCATGCGCAATGTTCGCACTGCGACTGCGCCAAGTAACTTTGCTATGTAGAAAGTAATTTTACTCACGGCTTTTTCATCGCTCCGGCGATCGTAATGTGATTGACAGGAAATGGGTGTTACTGGGCGGAAACACGGCGTTTCAGGGGCGTGTGGCTGAAAACGCTACCGTTTCCGGAAAAAACGCAGGAGTGGCCGGGGAAACGGTGGGAGTGCCTGGGCGAACGCTGGGTGTGTTTGTGACGTCAACCAGGAACGACAAGCACTGAACTGATCGCACAGGCAGAGTAAGTGTGGAGCTACTCTGAAACTGCTAAGTAGTTAGTAATCGCAATATTGCGAATACATCGGTCGCAATTTTAAGAAGCTAAGATTCACTCCCAGTAGGCGGCGGCTTAGCGTGTGTAACTCTGCTAAATTCGCCTTGCGACCGATCAACTCGGAATGAGGGCCATAGATTGCAAGCTTCAGTGAGGCAGGGACTGATGTGAACTGGAAAATATTCTCTGTAAAGTGCTACAGAATATGTGTGCGCTATAGAAATAAATAAATAAATATGATCCAACTGATCCAAATATAAGAACCCTGCAGAAATCATTGCATTGTGCATTTTCACTCATTTTTGGATTTGTGTTTATTAACCCAAAGCAGTCACTAGTGGGTATGAAAGCTTCCTGAGAGTCATATCCCATTGACATTCCAGTGACAAGCAGTAACATTCCTGTCAATGTCTTCCATACTGTTTCATATATCAGACTGTTCTTATAGCATACTGTATAGTCAGTTTACAGTAGCAGACAGAATCCCGAGGCAGAAGACTGACAAGCTGTTGTTTATGTCACAGTAATATGGCAAAATGAAAAAAGGTGTAAAAGAATCTCGCAAGCACATGGAGATTAAGGAGAACATTGTTACATACATAAAATGACATGCCGAACACAACCGCTAACAGAGAAACTAGGCAGGTTAGCACAAAGTGTATGCAGAATATATACTGTAATAGTGCTTTCTGTAATACAGGTTGAGTATCCCATATCCAAATATTCCGAAATACGGAATATTCCAAAATACAGAATTTTTTGAGTGAGAGTGAGATAGTGAAATCTTTGTTTTCTGATGGCTCAATGTACACAAACTTTGTTTAATACACAAAGTTATTAAAAAATATTGTATTAAATGGCCTTCAGGCTGTGTGTATAAGGTGTATATGAAACATAAATGCATTCTGTGCTTAGACTTAGGTCCCATCACCATGATATCTCATTATGGTATGCAATTATTCCAAAATACGGAAAAATCCGATATCCAAAATACTGCTGGTCCCAAGCATTTTGGATAAGGGATACTCAACCTGTAGTATAATCAGTGCTTGGTTTGTAGATGAAATATAAGCCGGAGACGTATAAAAAACAAGCGGAACTGGGAATGCCTTAAAAAATATATTTAAACATTACAGATTATGGGGGGGGGGAGGATGTGTTAGAATGACAATCCTGAGTGTTGCAACCCAAAGCTCTATTTTTTGTTCATATAGTTACCCAATGGACTGAGTATCTATAAAATACTGTATATCTTTAAAATGATCACTGCTGCCCCACAAGTCCATATGTTAATTACAACTTCATTAACCACTTTCCTGCATGGCGCCACGGTCGCATGCAATGCAATTGCAGTCAGCTGGGCTTTCGCTGATATGGTTGCCTCCTATGCGACCGTACTGCCCGCATCAGTCCCCCTGGCTGTAAATCCATTCTGATGGCCCAGCCAGGTCCGGCGCTACCCGCTCAGCAAAGGGATGCAGTGCTGGTAGGCGCCAGGCTGGGAGAGATGCTGTCCCTGCTCTGCATCCCTGTGCTACGCCTGGGCCCCCTGCTGCTGCTGTCACCTGCTGTGCCTATCACACCGTTTGACAGGCAGCGGCGCCGGCAGCTTGAAACCTCCCGTTACCCTCCTGCAGTGTCCTCCGTATCCTGGCTGAAAAGGGGTCAGGGCTACACGGCACCGAGGGGCGGAGCTACACGGGACCAGGGTGTAGAGCCTGAGGAGGACAGAAACTGTGGTCAGCCAGATAGTATGTGGAGGGAAAGGGTGTGTATGTGTATCTGTGTGTGTGTATGTGTATCTGTGTGTATGTGTGTGCAGTGGCGGAACTACCACCAGTGCAACCGGTGCCTTGCATTGGGGGCCGCCACTGTCAAGGTGCCCAAAGCCAGTGCGGCATGTAATGAGTCAAACTGACTCATTACATGCCACCTGCCGCTGTGTGCTGCGGGCAAGAGGAGAGGAGCAGCAGGGACGCAGCCACAGGGAGAAGGAGGAGGAGGGAGGGGGAGGAGGGAGCCGAAGCAGTGCAGTGTAATTGGTGGAGGCGCTGCTGCAGCTGTCCCTCTCCTTCCACATAGGCTGGCCACCTCTGTAAATGCTGGGATGCGCTTCCCTCATCACATCGGCGGCGGCCAGCCTATGTGGAAGGAGAGGGACAGCTTAAGCGGCGCCTCCACCAATTACACTGCGCTGCTGCGGCACCCGAGTCCCCCTCCCTCCTCCTCCCTCTCCCCTTCCCGGGATCTGCCAGAAGCTGCTGCACCGAGGAGCCTGACTGCCAGCGAAGACAGTAAGTATAATCTATTCTTTCTGTCTATCTATCTATCTATCTATCTATCTATCTATCTATCTATCTATCTATCTATCTATCTATCTATCCTGTCTGTCTGCCTTAATGTGTAAAAAGGGGGACTGGCTGCCGTAATGTGTAAAAAGGGGACTCTGTCTGCCGTAATGTGTAAAAGGTGGACTCTGTCTGTCGTAATGTGTAAAAAAGGGGAAGCTGTCTGCAGTAATGTGTAAAAACAGGACGCTGTCTACCGTAATGTGTAAAAGGGGCTCTACGTGGTGTAGTGGTGCTACTGTGCGGCGTAATTTGAATAATGGAGACTACTGTGCACCATTATATGAATTGGTATTATTTTGTGGCCACACCCCTTCCCCATGAAGCCACGCCCCTATACTTTTTGCGCGCGCCTACGGCGCGCACTGCCCATGTTTTCCATAGGGGGGGGGTTCCAATACCATTTCTTGCACACAGTGCTAAAATGTCTAGTTACGACACTGTTGCTAGGTATCCATTTCCCTGGCCCTGAGCAGGTCCCCCTCACCAGATCCTCTCCAGGGGTGAGGGGGTGGACTTGGACGAGATGAGGGTGGACCCAAAGCATTTTCTTGCACCTGGGCCCACCGCTAGCTAGTTCCGCCACTGTGTGTCTGTGTGTGTGTATGTGTATCTGTGTGTATGTGTATCTGTGTGTATGTGTGTGTGTGTCTATCTATCTATCTATCTATCTATCTATCTATCTATCTATCTATCTATCTATCTGTGTGTGTATGTGTATCTGTGTGTATGTATCTGTGTGTGTGTGTGTGTGTGTGTGTGTATCTGTATATGTGTGTGTGTGTGTATCTGTCTATGTGTATCTGTGTGTGGGTGGGGGGCATAATTAGTAAAAATGGCACTTCTGAGGGCATTACAGTGGTCTAAGTGGGCCAATATGCAGCGGTATGGCATACTGTCACTTCGCCACTGACCCGGAAGTTTTTAGTTTTTCTTAACTAATAGCAGTATGCAGTGCTGACCATAGGTGTGCGCACCTCACATGCTTGTCGCTGATTAATGTCCTCCCCTGCTACTGATTAATGTGTTTCCCCCCCCTTGAGGTGCCCGGTCAGGTCTCGTTTGTGTGCCGTGCAGTGTAGAGATGGAGGAGCGGGACACGGTGCCGCTGCCACCGTCTGCGGAGGGAGTGACGGCGGATGGGAGCTATGGGGAGCAGTGTCCACGGAGGGAACGACAGCGGCCGGGACCCAGGATCTATGGGGAACAGGTGTTTAACTTAGCGAGCACCTTTCACTACCATACTGCCCCCCTGCTCCGCACCACTGCTGCCATACTGCTCTGATACTGCCCTCTGCTCTGCACCACTGCTCCCATACTGCCCCCTTGCTCCGCACCACTGCTCCCATACTACTCCGATACTGCCCTCTGCTCTGCACCACTGCTCCCATACTGCCCCCTTGCTCCGCACCACTGCTCCCATACTGCCCCCCCTGCTCCACACCACTGCTCCCATACTGCCCCCAATGCTCTGCACCACTGCTCCGATACTGCCCCCCTGCTCCACACCACTGCTCCCATACTGCCCCCTTGCAAAATACCACTGCTACCATACTGTCCCCTTTGCTCCGCACCACTGCTGCCATACTGCCCCCCTGCTCCGCACCATTGCTCCCTTACTGCCCCCCTGCTCTGCACCACTGCTCCCATACTGCCCCCCCTTGCTCCGTACCACTGCTTCCATACTGCCTCTCTGCTCCACACCACTGCTCCCATACTGCCCACCCTGCTCCGCACCACTGCTCCCATACTGCTCACCCTGCTCCGCACCACTGCTCCCATACTGCCCCCCCTGCTCCGCACCACTGCACCCATACTGACCCCTTGCTCCGCACCACCGCTCCCATCCTGCCCCAGATTACTGCTCCCATCCTGTGCTAAAATGCTATACCATGTACGATAATGTGAATTTTGCCTCATTCTGTGTGCTATAATGTGAATTTCAGCTCATTCTGTGTGCTATAGTGTGAATTTGGGCTTATTTTGTGTGCTATAATGTGAATTTGGGCTCATTTTGTGTGCTATAATGTGAATTTCGGCTCATACTGTGTGGCATAATGTGAATATCGGCTCATACCGTGTGCTATAATGTGAATTTTGGCTCATTCTGTGTGCTATAATGTGAATTTCAGCTCATTCTGTGTGCTATAATGTGAGTTTTGGCTCATTCTGCATTCTATAATGTGAATTTCGGCTCATACCATGTGGTATAATATGAATTTCGGCTCATTCTGTGTGCTGTAATGTGAATTTCGGCTCATACTGTATGCTGTAGTGTGAATTTTGGCTCATCCTGTGTGGTATATGTGAAAGGGGCACCAGTACTAGATAGTATAAGGGGTCCTACTATTGTGGTGCATAATGTGTATAAGGGATATATGGTGTGGTACACTACACTTATGGATACGACCCCTTTTGAGTGGCCACACTCCCTTTTCTGGAGCGCGCAGAATTTCAACCTTCACTTTTCCATACTCCCACTTCAAAATTTCCACTTCGACCACTGGGGCATTATATGTAACCGGCGCTACTTCAGGGGCTATTATGTGTATAACCAGCGCTACTACAGGGCTATTATGTGTATAAGCGGTACTGCTACAGGGGCTATTATGTGTATAAGCGGCACTACTACAGAGGCTATTATGTGTATACGTGGCACTACTACAGGGGCTATTGTGTGTGTAAGCGGCACTGCTACAGGGGATATTATGTGTATAAGTGGCGCTACTAAAGGGGCTATTGTGTTTATAAGCGGCACTGCTACAGGGGCTATTATGTGTATAAGCGGCACTACTACAGGGGCTATTATGTGTATAAGCAGCGATACTACACAGGGTATTATGTGTATAACCGGCGCCACTACTGGGGACATTATGTGTATAAACAGCACTACTTGCGCGGGGTAATGTGAATAAGATTGTGCTTCTATGTGGCGTAATTTCAAATGGGGGTACTATTGTGTGGCCATGCCCCTTCCTTGTGAAACCACATCCCTTTTTGTCGCACGCTGTCGCTTTGTAAAATATGGGAGGGCGTAAATTTATAGTTTGCAGGGGGGCGCCGAACACCCTAGCACCGGCCCTGGGCCCAGCCACCTGGCAGTGATGCAAACAGTCTGTTACACAAGTTCCAGGAGGGGAACATAATTTACCCTCAAGCACTGTTAGGCTGAAGAGTGGAAGGTACAATTTCAATGGGGGCCAATGGACAAGGTGTGAGACACCTACTAGCCACTTGTTTTAATAGATAAATAAATGAATACATAAATAAATAAACAAACAAACAAACAAACAAACTGTCTCGTGGTTAAGAACAAGCAGTCTTTTTTCCTTTGTACTTGGGTAATCAAAATATTAGGAAAGTCCAGTAATGTTCATCAAGTTGCAGGACTTTTACTAGCTCACATAAGGGTAAGTGCAGAGTTTCACTTGAATAGAGAAATCTCATGTTTTTCCTTTTCTCTATATTTCTTTTCATGTTAGATAGTTACAAAATAGCAGCTTGGGGCATGATCTGGTTTCAAGGCGCAAGTCTGATTTCATAATAACACCGGAGGTCAGAATACCTTTAATGAGTCTTCAAACATAGATGTGCATTAATATTCCCACTGCTATTATTACCTATCATTATGATTGCAGATGGACCCATCATTTCAACAGATTACTACATTTTTTCTGAAATGTTTTACATTTCTTTGGTGATAACAGAAACAACTTATACTCTCAAAGGAGCACATTTTGGGGCTGATTCTGTGTTGGGAGTAAAGCAACAAAAAAAAAAAAAAACAAGAAAATTTTCCCAGGAACAAACCATGGTGCAATGCAAGGGGTGCAAGCACATTTATTATTTCTGCCAGAGCCAAGGAATCACAGATGACATCACCAAGAGGGTTGATAAAGCTAAATATTTATCATATATATAACCCAATATGAGGTCTTAGAACACTGTACGCTATCTACGTAAGAAGTACCGTAAGGGTACGCAAGTTGCGTATCGATCGCTTAGCCGTGATCGAGACGCTCAGGCGTCACGTTCACTCACGGCCAAGTGATCACAGGCAGGCACGCTATTGGCTGTTGACTATCGTAATGATTCGCTATAGCGTAGCGGCGCTCGGGACCACGAGGAGATCACCAGCGATGCAGACGCTCACAACGTTAAACCTTTATATCTATACCTTTGGCAATGAAATACACAGCAAACCTAAGTGTAGAGACAAAGTGTAAGTGCAACCTTGTGTAACCTGATTAACTACAAAGCTGCTTGAGCGTCACCGACGCTCAGGGAATACTTAACACTAAAAAGAATACACAGATACCTGGGCTTAGGGTCCGAAACCTATTATATGTATTATGACTATTATACTTGCAAAAAGAATCACAGTACAAAGCATACACTACAATATAACATAAACCAACTAACCAGATAACTATACAGGAAATACAATACAATACAATTAAGTCTAATCAAGGGAAAATACGAGAGAAAGAGAAGAGAGGGAGAGAGAGAAATGGCTCACAGTAAGACAATATGATTACGGAGAGAACTTACGCACAAGGGGAAACGATCGCATGCGCCTCGATATCCAGCTCCCGATTATCAGCAATGAGAACCGTTGAAGAGAGTGAAGTTGGATATGGTCGGCCCGCTATTTATGCCCCACACACAATACAATCTCATTGTTCATTGGACACAGGAATTCGGCTCTGCATTATAACAAAAGGTCATAGGTTGATTCATACAGGTGGGCTGTGACTATTTCCAACTGCTCAGGTGGGAGGGAAACTGGGTTTCCCGCCGCATGGGTAATAAAGTGCAAATAAAGTAAATGTTCATAAACTTCTTATGTCCATAACTATTCGCACGAGCGATTGATCTGCTTCAAACCAACACCGGGATATTTCTAATTAAATATTCTTCCGATGGATACTAAACACCACTGTATTACTCCTGTCTGACCCTTCGTATCAAACAAAGAGGGATTCCTCTGTTCATAAACATTCTATATTAACCAAACTTTCAGAATCTATCAAAGGGACCATGATCTACAAAATACATTATTACTAAAAATATGTTACGATTGAGTCGCATGCTACAACCACATAAACTCTACCGTAAATACGCATACCATGCGCCTGCGGGTGCCCGCGACTGTGAGTATGCGCACGTACGGGAGAGCGTACGCATGCGCAGCACGGACCTGTGTGAGGTGCAAATATGGTAGTGTGCATAGAGATATTTTTCTGACTTTGACAGTCCACCCTTTGGCAGTCAATAATAACTGCCACTTCCTGAAAACATTTCAAAAGGAGAAAAATATATGTTAGGGGTTAATTCATTTCCATGGTTGGGTAAGGGAGGAGAGAGGAGTAGGTGTGAAGAGGGTATGACCTAGTGAGATAGCAGAAGCATGTGTGTATGAATCCGTGTTTGGGGGGTCATGTATCATCGTGCCGTACGTGTTGTAAATCAAGCTTCGAGGTATTGCGAAGTATACATTTGAATTCCTTCTTATCCCGTGGTACGGGTCTGTGGATGGGCTGTCAAACTTTACCGAGCTCTTTTCGGATTTTGAACAAAATGGGGAGCACATTTTAGTTGATGATACATGAATGGGGGAATATGTGATTGCTGATATCTGTGCCTGTATTCCCTATACTATGTGTGTCATTACCTGAGGGTTGTAGAAATGAAGAAAAGACATAATTACGGTAAATGCGGTGGTATTCTATGTCAGGTTAATGTACATCTGTCGGTTGAAGTTTTGTTCGGTATCAGTTGAAAGTCGTCTTCTTTGCGCTGTTTTGCTCATTAGGCGTGAGCAATAAGCTTTGTCAATGCCATAAGATTTACAAAAAATGTTGGGCTAGCGTAAGTTTAAGAATTCTAGGGAAACTGGGGATCCATGGCAAAGTTCATCAAGTGTCCATATCTCAAGTGGTCAAAACTTCTTCTTTGGTCTATCTGTTGTCTGTATAGCGTCTCGTCGACTTCCTCGTCCAAGGGGGTCTTTTTATCGACATTAGCTTATCACTCTGCGACTCCCTGTGTCTGGTGATGTTTCGGTCGTGATCAATAGCAGCCTCTCTCAAAGTGGACACTGACAGACCTCGCCAACATGGTTGCGTGGTCTGTACCCTTGCCTTTAATGTTTCCTTCAAACCATCCATTAGTACAGATACTGCTACTTCTTGATGGTTTGGATTTGTCCTAATGTCCTCTATACCAGTGTACTTTGCCATTTCTAATAGTGCCCGGTGAAAATATTCTGCAGCTGTTTCTGACTCTTTTTGTTTAATGGAAAATATTTTGTTCCATTTAACAACTGCTGGGAAATGCTCCTTTAACTGTAAGTTTATCCTTTTTACGTTATCTTTGTTGTACACATCTGTAAGAGGTACATCCAGATCTAGTCCACAATCAGCTAAAAATTGAGCTGAGTCGACATTGGAGGGTAAACAAGCTCTTAGCAATATCTGCCAATCTTTATTATTGGGCTCTAAAGTGTTTCCTAAGTCTGTGATGTATTTTTGGCTGGCAACTAAATCTTTTCTAGGGTCAGGGAATTCAGACACTATGGTCCTTAATTCCATTCGGGAAAATGGGCTGTACATGGCAATGTTCCTTATGGGAGTGGCTCCTGATGCGTCTGTTTTCCCATTTGGCACTGCTATTACTCTAACAGGTGTGATTCTAACAACCTCATTCTGTGTAGATTCTACAGGCTGTGGTGAAATAGTTTCAGCATAATGCATGGTGCCGTACTTACCAGTTGATACGACCTCACCTATCCCTCCGCTAGGGGCCTTTACTAATCTCGTGGGTGGAGCTGTGCCTACTGTGGTCTCTGCTATGGTGGCTGCTAGAGAGAGCGCTGAAATCGTTGCCGATTCGTCCTCTTGATCACACTCCTGAGGAAAGTTCAAAACAGGGTACAACTTGCACGGGTTAATACTTGCATGGGTTAATGGGTTAACATTATCATTAACATTTACACAGTTACTAAGTGATTTTGTGTTACACCTTAGTGCGTCTTTCTCCGCAATCAACTTCTCTCCTGATATGTATGGTGGCGGCGGGGCCGTGGCAATCAGTTTTCTGTTAGAGCCAGATCCCGCCGCCTGAGCCAAACCTCTCTGTATCTCACCTTCCTGTTGCCACAACTGTAAATAATCATAATGCTGGATTCGTCTCTTTGTTGATTTTATGAGACATATCCTCCTCCTTAAATTTTGTAACACCTCTGGGCTGAAGCTACCTATTCTTGGGAATTTCTCCCGGTCTTGTACCGTCATTCTCTCCCATTCATCACATAAAACCTCTGTGTGACTTCCATATTTCTCACACATTACGTACCTGGCCGATCCTACTGGACGGTTTACAGGATCAACCCGAACCGAGGTTGATCGCCCCCTACCTGAACAACTGGCCCCCATAACTCTGCAGGCGTTGCTTGCTCTACCTCTGATCTCTATATCAAGGTCTTCAGCGAACCCTTACAGAAAACCAGATTGTTCACAATAGGCTGACGGTGGCGGTTTACCGAGTACCCCACTCACTCGCCCACGCCGACCAATGCGACCTGATCACACCGATATGGTGCTGGCGCACTCGACCCAGGGCACCTATAAAAACCTTTGTTTACTGGAACATGCGAGGGTTATCCGCAGAACACTTACTCTTTCCAGTAAAGGTGAGGTTGTCAGATAGTTCCTGAGTGACCAGCGAACTTCCCTTCTTGAAAAAATAAAAAATTACACAAATCACGTCAGAATGTACAAATAGCGTTTGTGACCCCTTTACTCTAATGGTACTAGGTCAGATTACTAACTACTGTACACAATTACGTGCGGTCCAGTCGTTCAGTACACAAACAACTAAGCTTATGTACGGAAAGACCAATGGAATCGAAACTTACGACTGCGAATTCCTTCAGCCAGAGCTTGTACGGCCTATATGGGTCTTGCACCAACCCTTCCTTTGGTGTTGTGCCTCTGAACTGTATAGCGGACTTCCCTGTTTACTGTACCTGGACCTGCTGGTCTACTATGACCTCCTGGTCTTGTTCTGTACGACCTCTTGGTCTGACCTCCTGGTCTTGTTCTATACTGGTCCGCTATACTTTAATGCTCAAAATTGTATATTTAACCAGAGATGCCTCCCTAGCCACCGTGCACGTCACTTACACGTATGTCTCTCACGAGTACTCGACTTTTCTTTTTGGTTCAACCTCTAAGTTATATAAACTTATGTAATACAAAAATACTCACTCATCACATGTACACTTTTGCTTCTATTTCTATTTCTGCGCAGAAATTTTTCTTTAGCCCAGCTGTGTTACCAATTAGAAGCAGGATCTGTTAATTTAAATTTCAGATTTCCAAAAATAGACTTGCGTTATTTATCGCCTGTGGCGCTATTTACCGCTTTGCGTTACTTATCGCGTTGCGTTAAAAATCAACTTATCGTGACTTGAGCTACGTGGGCGTAACCGGACGCACCGTTGCGTAATGTACGCTGCGTGCGTCGGCCTTTGGATTGCGTACGCAAGTCTTTGTTAGAGACACGTATACGCAAAGCAAAGATCCACCGTAACACAATTTATACTTTTATCAATGTAGATGATCCTTGATCATCTACCACACAAACACACTGACTTCGCCTTATCTCCCAGGCAAAACTGTGTGTTTGTCTATCTTTTAACTATATTACTCTTAAACTATGAAATAACGGCAAATCTCTTTTAGCACTTCTATCAACTATAAAAACTGGCAGACAGGAGAGTGATATACGAAAATGAAAAAAAAGAAAAAGAAATGCAGATATATATATGTGTGCGTGCGTGTGTACGCAAGACAGAAAAAAATAAACAGTTTTAAAAGACACTAGCGTTTTGTTCTTACCTCCGGTTCCCGGATTCCTTCAGCACTCTTTTATCTAAGCGAAGCAGACGCTTATCCCGTCAGCACTACGAGACAACCTCCCGCCCTTTGCTGAGGGATAATGTCTGCTGATCTACCTAGTGCAGATATGTGAAGGACAGGACGAGCAGCCAATTGATAAAGCTAAATATTTATCATATATATAACCCAATATGAGGTCTTAGAACACTGTACGCTATCTACGTAAGAAGTACCGTAAGGGTACGCAAGTTGCGTATCGATCGCTTAGCCGTGATCGAGACGCTCAGGCGTCACGTTCACTCACGGCCAAGTGATCACAGGCAGGCACGCTATTGGCTGTTGACTATCGTAATGATTCGCTATAGCGTAGCGGCGCTCGGGACCACGAGGACATCACCAGCGATGCAGACGCTCACAACGTTAAACCTTTATATCTATACCTTTGGCAATGAAATACACAGCAAACCTAAGTGTAGAGACAAAGTGTAAGTGCAACCTTGTGTAACCTGATTAACTACAAAGCTGCTTGAGCGTCACCGACGCTCAGGGAATACTTAACACTAAAAAGAATACACAGATACCTGGGCTTAGGGTCCGAAACCTATTATATGTATTATGACTATTATACTTGCAAAAAGAATCACAGTACAAAGCATACACTACAATATAACATAAACCAACTAACCAGATAACTATACAGGAAATACAATACAATACAATTAAGTCTAATCAAGGGAAAATACGAGAGAAAGAGAAGAGAGGGAGAGAGAGAAATGGCTCACAGTAAGACAATATGATTACGGAGAGAACTTACGCACAAGGGGAAACGATCGCATGCGCCTCGATATCCAGCTCCCGATTATCAGCAATGAGAACCGTTGAAGAGAGTGAAGTTGGATATGGTCGGCCCGCTATTTATGCCCCACACACAATACAATTCAATGGTCCCTACAATCTCATTGTTCATTGGACACAGGAATTCGGCTCTGCATTATAACAAAAGGTCATAGGTTGATTCATACAGGTGGGCTGTGACTATTTCCAACTGCTCAGGTGGGAGGGAAACTGGGTTTCCCGCCGCATGGGTAATAAAGTGCAAATAAAGTAAATGTTCATAAACTTCTTATGTCCATAACTATTCGCACGAGCGATTGATCTGCTTCAAACCAACACCGGGATATTTCTAATTAAATATTCTTCCGATGGATACTAAACACCACTGTATTACTCCTGTCTGACCCTTCGTATCAAACAAAGAGGGATTCCTCTGTTCATAAACATTCTATATTAACCAAACTTTCAGAATCTATCAAAGGGACCATGATCTACAAAATACATTATTACTAAAAATATGTTACGATTGAGTCGCATGCTACAACCACATAAACTCTACCGTAAATACGCATACCATGCGCCTGCGGGTGCCCGCGACTGTGAGTATGCGCACGTACGGGAGAGCGTACGCATGCGCAGCACGGACCTGTGTGAGGTGCAAATATGGTAGTGTGCATAGAGATATTTTTCTGACTTTGACAGGGTGTATTACAGTCAGGCTCGGACTGGCCCACAGGGGTACAGGGGAAACCACCGGTAGGTCCCACTGCCTGGGGCCCCTCCTCCTCTAGGGATCAGGTTCTAGACTGTGCACTTGAATTATATATTATACATATTTTACCTTATACTACACAGGATTATGATGTATTCTCTACAGTACATTGCTGTCATTAATCTGGCACATTAACATGCATGCACTAGCATTAATTACTATATAAATTATCAAGGAGTCCAGACCAGGTTCTCTATAATGGTTAGCCAAAACTCTGTGGTGGCTGGCCACACCCCCTTTGGAGATTGGCCACACCTCTAATCATGGGCCCCTACCACTGCATACTCCCGGTGGGCCCTTCATGCTCCAGTCCGATACTGATTACAGTGCAGTAGCCTACAAGGGGGATATGATGGACTGGCCCTCGATCTCCTCCTGCAATGGGGACTACCGTGACACAGCACAACCTCCAAGACTCCAGCACTGAAGGTGGGAGAGAGGGAGTGCAGCACTGTAGCCTTGACACAGTGGGAGGTGTAGTGCCGCTGGCATCCAGCCGATGACGCCCAATGGAGCTATTCAATTGTAGCTCTGTTCAGTCGTGATCAGCTTCCAGTGGTGGCATTTCCCTCGCTCCTGGGGGTGGCAAGCTGAAATGCGTGAAAAGTGATCCATTTGAGCAGTCAAACTGGACTTTTCATGTTGTGCCCATTAGTTTGGTTGGGTTTACGCGGCTGAACCCAACTTCTCTGGGTGTGATCAGCGCAAAATAAAAACTTTTGAATTGTGCCCTGTGATCTCACGTCACTTTATTTGGGAGTTTGGGCCCCCTATTGAGTGGCTTTCTCCCCTTCCTGCTGTCTTGTCGCATTTCT
Source organism: Pseudophryne corroboree (assembly GCF_028390025.1). NCBI lineage: Eukaryota > Metazoa > Chordata > Amphibia > Anura > Myobatrachidae > Pseudophryne > Pseudophryne corroboree. The sequence goes on along the minus strand of NC_086445.1, from coordinate 956,878,521 downwards.
GCATATACACCTTCTCCACACCTGTAATGAAAGACTATACAGTCTATACGACCCCTCCACTGTACGTCCTTCTACAAATTACAGTGAATACTTTTCCATTACTGCCTAAGCAAGCTAAAAAGGATATTCTCTAAGGGGGAATTCAATTGTTTGAAAAGTCTGTTGGGTGTCTGTTTTTTCCTGTTTATTAGACAGGAAAAAACAGACACCCAACTGACTTTTCAAACAATTGAATTCCCCCCATAGAGTCTAATGTTCTTTGAGCCCAGGAATGAAAAGAGTGAGATAGTAATCAACAGCTCACTAAAGTTTAAGAATAGCCTTATTTGCCAAACAACCCAATTGAAGCTACCTCTGACCTGGGCACCTACCCCACCTCTTTCCTCATTGTTTTTGGCACCCCCCTGTAAACTATAAATTAGTGCCCTACTTCTTAAAGGGACATTGATCTGACAAAGAAGCTGTGTGTTCACACAATAGTACCCCCAATTCAAATTACACCACATAGTAGCACAATCGTATTCACATTACACCGCATGTAGAGCCCCTGACTCATATTACACCACATAGTAATACTCCTTATTATTTTTATGTCACTCAGTAGTGCCCTTTATTTAAGTTGTGCTACACAATGGTACCCTTTATACATGTTATGCCACACAGTAATGCTCCATATATTCAATGTCCGCAGTAGTGCCCCTTATACACAATTCCCACAGTAGAAATGCCCCTTACACATAATGCCCACAGTTGTAGTGCCCCTTACACATAACGATCGCAGCAGTGCCGTTTATACACATAATGCACACAGTAGTGCCCCTTATACACATCTGCCTCCAGCAGCTTCCCCACCTCTCTTGCCCCTCCAGCCCCCTCTCATCTTGTCTTCAAGATGCACAGAGCCTGCTCCTCTTCATGGCTCTTCTTCACTTCAGCAGCAGTGCCAGTATGATATCACATATTATGCTGTGGTGGAAAAGGAAGCCATGGAGATCTGAGGAGGGGATGAATGCTGTTCAACAGACACAGCGCGAGTACCAGGAGGGGTGGGCTGTAGATGGAGGAGGACCATGGAGCCACCAGGACTTGATGTAAGTTATGGGGCAGGCTTTTCTGTTGGAATTACTGTGCAGGGCAATGGAGGAGGTTAAACTAGTTCACCCTACCATTAACCCCTGGACCACCCGGGGCTTGTCCTGAGTCATTAATCCAACACCTGTGTGTTCCTAGAGGAATTGCAAAATACAGTAATTCCCATAATAACTTTGAAAGTTCTGGAACTCTTTAATGGTGACTTCTTGTACCCACGAAAAACTTAATTACACTTAGACTTGGAAGCAGTGGCATATCTTTAATGGGTGCAGAGGGGGCCCAAACCGCACACACTGCACCCATTTCATCTATATACTTACCTTTCTGGTGTCCGGGTGTGGGTCCCCTCCTCTCCTGAGTCCCATAGCCGGCAGCCGCAGCAGCGCTGTTAGCGCTCTGTGTGGGCCCTAGAGACCCTGGCACAGTGCCAGAGTCTACAGCGCATGCACAGGTCTTTAAAAAAATGGCTGCTATGCCATTTTTTTTAGAGACTTGCGCATGCGCTGTAGACTTTGGTCCTGTGCCAGCGTCTCTAGTGCTCACACAGAGCGCTAACAGCGCTGCTGCCAGCTACGGGACGGGAGAGGAGGGGGCCCACACCCAGAGATTGCACACATGTCCCCTCCTCTCTAGATATGCCCCTGCTTGGAAGGGATAGTGCCTCTCTCATTAGCCTGACTTGGGATGAACTGTAGTGCTACATAATTAAATGACTGTATTGGTAGTTATTTAGCTGTCAATTGTAGTATTGTCAACTGTACCTCTCTACTTGTTTGCAAATTGCTGGGATTAACTTCTAACCATAAACTGGTCATAGCAATGCATTTGGTATTCAAAAGCTAAATCCATACAGCATTATTAAGTAGTAATTGGATGTCATCTGCAAAATAACACTGTATATCCATACTGTAATGTTGTAATGTGTGTTTCTTTTTCAAATTGCTCACATAATTGATTTTTTTTTGCCATGCAAATTTGAACATTCTACTAATCTGCAAGGCTGCACCAATCTGTACAATTCTGCCCCATTTATACATATCATCCATATATACCAGTGTCTACTAATCTGCAAGGCTGCACCAATCTGTACAATTCTGCCCCATTTATACATATCATCCATATATACCAGTGTCTACTAATCTGCAAGGCTGCACCAATCTGTACAATTCTGCCCCATTTATACATATCATCCATATATACCAGTGTCTACTAATCTGCAAGGCTGCACCAATCTGTACAATTCTGCCCCATTTATACATATCATCCATATATACCAGTGTCTACTAATCTGCAAGGCTGCACCAATCTGTACAATTCTGCCCCATTTATACATATCATCCATATATACCACTGTCTAGTGATCTGCAAGGCTGCGCCAATCTGTACAATTCTGCCCCATTTATACATATCATCCATATATACCAGTGTCTACTAATCTGCAAGGCTGCACCAATCTGTACAATTCTGCCCCATTTATACATATCATCCATATATACCTGTGTCTACTAATCTGCAAGGCTGCACCAATCTGTACAATTCTGCCCCATTTATACATATCATCCATTTATACCAGTGTCAAGTGATCTGCAGGGCTCTGCACCAATCTGTACAATTCTGCCCCATTTATACATATCATCCATATATACCAGTGTCTACTGATCTGCAGGGCTCTGCATCAATCTGTACAATTCTGCCCCATTTATACATATCATCCATATATACCAGTGTCTACTAATCTGCAAGGCTGCATCAATCTGTACAATTCTGCCCCATTTATACATATCATCCATATATACCAGTGTCTACTAATCTGCAAGGCTGCACCAATCTGTACAATTCTGCCCCATTTATACATATCATCCATATATACCAGTGTCTAGTGATCTGCAGGGCTCTGCATCAATCTGTACAATTCTGCCCCATTTATACATATCATCCATATATACCAGTGTCTACTAATCTGCAAGGCTGCACCAATCTGTACAATTCTGCCCCATTTATACATATTATCCATATATACCAGTGTCTACTAATCTGCAAGGCTGCACCAATCTGTACAATTCTGCCCCATTTATACATATCATCCATATATACCAGTGTCTAATCTGCAAGGCTGCACCAATCTGTACAATTCTGCCCCATTTATACATATCATCCATATATACCAGTGTCTACTAATCTGCAAGGCTGCACCAATCTGTACAATTCTGCCCCATTTATACATATCATCCATATATACCAGTGTCTACTAATCTGCAAGCTGCACCAATCTGTACAATTCTGCCCCATTTATACATATCATCCATATATACCAGTGTCTACTGATCTGCAAGGCTGCACCAATCTGTACAATTCTGCAGCATTTATACATATCATCCATATATACCAGTGTCTAGTGATCTGCAGGGCTCTGCACCAATCTGTACAATTCTGCCCCATTTATACATATCATCCATATGGGTTCACTACGGCTGGCCGGCGGTCGGGCTCCCGGCGACCAGCATCCCGGCGCCGGGAGCCCGACCGCCGGCTTACCGACAGCTTGGCGAGCGCAAATGAGCCCCTTGCGGGCTCGCTGCGCTCGCCACGCTACGGGCACGGTGGCGCGCTACGCGCGCCACACTATTTTATTCTCCCTCTATGGGGGTCGTGGACCCCCACGAGGGAAAATAATTGTCGGTATTCCGGCTGTCGGGCTCCCGGCGCCGGTATACTGAGCGCCGGGAGCCCGACCGCCGGCAAACAGAAGACCACCCATCCATATATACCAGTGTCTACTGATCTGCAAGGCTGCACCAATCTGTACAATTCTGCCCCATTTATACATATCATCCATATATACCAGTGTCTACTAATCTGCAAGGCTGCACCAATCTGTACAATTCTGCCCCATTTATACATATCATCCATATATACCAGTGTCTAGTGATCTGCAGGGCTCTGCACCAATCTGTACAATTCTGCCCCATTTATACATATCATCCATATATGCCAGTGTCTACTGATCTGCAGGGCTCTGCATCAATCTGTACAATTCCGCCCCATTTATACATATCATCCATATATACCAGTGTCTACTAATCTGCAAGGCTGCACCAATCTGTACAATTCTGCCCCATTTATACATATCATCCATATATACCAGTGTCTAGTGATCTGCAGGGCTCTGCACCAATCTGTACAATTCTGCCCCATTTATACATATCATCCATATATACCAGTGTCTACTAATCTGCAAGGCTGCACCAATCTGTACAATTCTGCCCCATTTATACATATCATCCATATATACCAGTGTCTACTGATCTGCAGGGCTCTGCATCAATCTGTACAATTCTTCCCCATTTATACATATCATCCATATATACCAGTGTCTACTAATCTGCAAGGCTGCATCAATCTGTACAATTCTACCCCATTTATACATATCATCCATATAAACCAGTGTCTACTGATCTTCACCAATCTGTACAATTCTGCCCCATTTATACATATCATCCATATATACCAGTGTCTACTAATCTGCAAGGCTGCACCAATCTGTACAATTCTGCCCCATTTATACATATCATCCATATATACCAGTGTCTAGTGATCTGCAGGGCTCTGCACCAATCTGTACAATTCTGCCCCATTTATACATATCATCCATATATACCAGTGTCTACTAATCTGCAAGGCTGCACCAATCTGTACAATTCTGCCCCATTTATACATATCATCCATATATACCAGTGTCTAGTGATCTGCAGGGCTCTGCACCAATCTGTACAATTCTGCCCAATTTATACATATCATCCATATATACCAGTGTCTACTGATCTGCAAGGCTGCACCAATCTGTACAATTCTGCCCCATTTATACATATCATCCATATATACCAGTGTCTACTAATCTGCAAGGCTGCACCAATCTGTACAATTCTGCCCCATTTATACATATCATCCATATATACCAGTGTCTAGTGATCTGCAGGGCTCTGCACCAATCTGTACAATTCTGCCCCATTTATACATATCATCCATATATACCAGTGTCTACTGATCTGCAAGGCTGCACCAATCTGTACAATTCTGCCCCATTTATACATATCATCCATATATACCAGTGTCTAGTGATCTGCAGGGCTCTGCACCAATCTGTACAATTCTGCCCCATTTATACATATCATCCATATATGCCAGTGTCTACTGATCTGCAGGGCTCTGCATCAATCTGTACAATTCCGCCCCATTTATACATATCATCCATATATACCAGTGTCTACTAATCTGCAAGGCTGCACCAATCTGTACAATTCTGCCCCATTTATACATATCATCCATATATACCAGTGTCTACTGATCTGCAGGGCTCTGCATCAATCTGTACAATTCTGCCCCATTTATACATATCATCCATATATACCAGTGTCTACTAATCTGCAAGGCTGCATCAATCTGTACAATTCTACCCCATTTATACATATCATCCATATAAACCAGTGTCTACTGATCTTCACCAATCTGTACAATTCTGCCCCATTTATACATATCATCCATATATACCAGTGTCTACTAATCTGCAAGGCTGCACCAATCTGTACAATTCTGCCCCATTTATACATATCATCCATATATACCAGTGTCTAGTGATCTGCAGGGCTCTGCACCAATCTGTACAATTCTGCCCCATTTATACATATCATCCATATATACCAGTGTCTACTAATCTGCAAGGCTGCATCAATCTGTACAATTCTGCCCCATTTATACATATCATCCATATATACCAGTGTCTACTAATCTGCAAGGCTGCATCAATCTGTACAATTCTACCCCATTTATACATATCATCCATATAAACCAGTGTCTACTGATCTTCACCAATCTGTACAATTCTGCCCCATTTATACATATCATCCATATATACCAGTGTCTACTAATCTGCAGGCTGCACCAATCTGTACAATTCTGCCCCATTTATACATATCATCCATATAAACCAGTGTCTACTAATCTGCAAGGCTGCATCAATCTGTACAATTCTACCCCATTTATACATATCATCCATATATACCAGTGTCTACTAATCTGCAAGGCTGCACCAATCTGTACAATTCTGCCCCATTTATACATATCATCCATATATACCAGTGTCTACTGATCTGCAGGGCTCTGCATCAATCTGTACAATTCTGCCCCATTTATATATTTCATCCATATATACCAGTGTCTACTGATCTGCAGGGCTCTGCATCAATCTGTACAATTCTGCCCCATTTATACATATCATCCATATATACCAGTGTCTACTAATCTGCAAGGCTGCACCAATCTTTACAGTGCTGCCCCATTTATACATTTCATCCATATATACTAGTGTCTACTGATCTGCAGGGCTCTGCATCAATCTGTACAATTCTGCCCCCATCTGTATGTTGTCTTAGAACATTAACAATAAAAAAGCGCCTTTGTAAGTATTTGATTTCAGGTGGATCAATGGTTGTTATTTGCATTGTTCTGCATTACGTGTGTTAATGCAAGACTTACGATGTTGTCTGTTGACTGCAGCCATTGTAGAATACATTATTGTTTGACAGTAATTTCTCTAGTAATGAATACATGGCAAAGTACAGCAATCCTAGAATAATTGAAGCTTGACTCTATGACTGATACATCAATGAGGATTCAGAGTGCTAAACTAGATATGATATGCATGCCTACATTGCACTGCCAATCTGACAGTTGTATGCTAATCCTATTCCCAATGTTCCTGCATTAAACCCGCCTTGCCCTTAGGATAATTATCACGTTCTTACTTTTTTTCTGAATTTTTTTTTTGGGGGAAACATGACTCATTTAGCAGTATCTGAAATTCTGAATACATCATTTAAAGGGCAAGCAAAGTACATCACTACTTTTTAGCCAAACAGCCAGTGCTTACAGACCTCTATATTTGCAAACCTTCTATTTAACCCAATGCAACAAATGGAAAATTAAAGTGTTCTCCATATATGCTAATTTTAGTAGACTGTAGAGAACAGTGTCGCAGATAGATACAACCAAAGTATTATAGCAGTCCTATTGCAACACCTACATGCTATGTCGGTTTAAGGCTCATGATGCAATTCCACTTATCTCATCTCTTCTTCCTATGTTGGGACCTGGAACACAACTGTACAAACATAAATGCAGCTTGGGAAGATGAGATAGGACCCTTTCTCAGCCCGGAGTACTTAGCAATAACATCACCGCCTAGTGTTCCTGAATTAGTAAGGTATCAAAAATCACTGGGAATCTGAATTGGTGCTCTCGCAGTCACGGTTCTGGTACCAAGTATGGTTTGTGTTACATTAAAGGTTATTCATATACTGAATGTGACAATTACTATACTACATATTCAAGTTATTCATTCATTTTAAGTTACAGATGACAGGAAACTGGAAACTGCCTAATGATGACGTGTGGTGCTGGAGTGTATGAGCCATTTGATTAGAGTTTCACTATGATAAACGCCCTCTAACCTCAGCACACACAATGTTCTGACTTACCTATTGCTATCAGGCATGAGGAAAGAAGGGAAAGGGTAGACAAAGAGGTGAGCAAGATGGTGGAGACAAACAAGGCAAGATTCCAGGTCATGAAGCTGTTTGCTGATGGTGGCAAGATTGGGTCCCATTAGCTGCAGTGAGAATGGCAGTTCAAAAATATAACCAGAAACATAACCACACAATCAGAATCACATAAGCTAGTCTTACACTTAAGGTGAGTCTGTGAGGAGGCTAGCTGTACACATCCAGGGTCAGAACCCAAGACAAGCAGAAAGTAATTTAGGGATTGTGGATTAAGGTACAATAATATGGCAGAATGTGCAATGGACTACCACATTTACCACAGACAGAAGGTAGGGGATTGATCACAGACAGAAAGTAGAGGATGGCCACAGAGAGGCAACAGCCAGGAGATAGAGGATTTTCCACAGACAGATGGTACAGGATTGGCCACAGACAGGCGGTATGGGCTTGGCCACAGACAGGAGGTAGGTTACAGGCCACAGCCAGGAGGTAGGGGAATAGTTACAGACTGGAGGTAGGTTATAGGCCACAGACAGGAGGTAAGGTAATGGTCACAGACAGGGCACATATAGGTGGTAGGGGATTGGCCACAAAAAGGCGGTAGGGGGATAGGCCATAGACAGAAGGTAGATAATTTGCCACAGGCAGGGGGTACAGTAGGTTAAACTGAGCATTCTACAGTCAAATTCTTAAGATACAAGTTCTATAACATAACAGGTGAAATAAGAGGCTTCTGCTATGGCTCATAATACAGCACCATACCTTCCAGACCCACAAGACCCATGATCAAGTCCCATGGAGTCTGACTGTGGTTTCATTTTACTTTGAGAAACTAACAGTACCTATTTTATTTGGTGTTGGCACCGCAGCAGTCTGGTGAGAGGCTTGGAACCATATTTCTTAGAAAGGCAGTGGGATTTACTAGTTTTAGGCACAGACAAATACACACCTAGTGGATGCAGACATTCACATTTGGCAAACAAGGGCAGATAGCACATATGAGGTGACAGACAAGTGGCAATGGATTTGTGGGCGGCACAAAGAGTTGCAGACTGGAGACAATGGAGGCCAGACAACAGCCAAATGTCATGTGAGGGGGATCCTTAGCTCCAGTTTTGCAAATGACTACAGCCACAAAACTTTTTGTAATACAGGGGAAATAGGGGTAATGTTTACCAATGTTGTTCCAGCGGCAAGGAAAATTAGGCAGAAGTACTGTAATATGAAAACATTTACCTTTATTTTAGAATGTCTCCTGTTAATCAAAATTAGAAGAATGCATCTATTGGCTGTGAAAATATGACTTTCTAAAAAAAAGTGATCTTGTGGCTCACCTTGGGGTAAATTGATCTGATTCACATGTAAATTGAGCAACCTGGTGGTAAATTAACCAACTGACTTTTTCAAGTTTAAATATGAGCATAATTAAATAAAAAATATTTACTAATGCCTTTTACTTTTCCATATAGTCTTATTTCTTTTCATAAAGGTAACTTTAAAAAGTATAAAACCAACCAAATAAGTTTATCATTCAACTATGAAATAATTTTTTATACATCATCTGTTCAGCATTTCAACTACTATTCAACAATCCAGCCACTCATGTCGGTGGGAAATATGAAGTATTATTCCCTCCTTGCCCCTCCTCCAGCCTTTTCAGTTTGAGATAGCGTCTTCAGCAACACTCTCGAGGTGAGTTTTCAAAACGTGGAAAGAGATAAAGGGGTCTATTCAAAAAGCAGTGAAAAGTGTGGAGAAGTTGGCCATGGCAACCAATCAGTGTTACGGTAACATTTATAAAATGCATGCTATAAAATAATACGTAGCAGCTGATTGGTTGCCATGGGTAACTTTTTCACTGGCTCACTTCTCTACACTTTTAACTGCTTCATGAATAGACCCAAAAGTTCAGAGAGACACCGTACTAACCCAATAAGCTCCTCGCTCTCATTTTACATGCTGAAGTCGAAAAATGACAGGAGCTGATTGGATGGTACTTTCTCTCGGCTTTATCTCTTTCCAAGCTTTTATAATTCTTCCCTTTATGGGTAGAATGCCACATCATTTCCCTTAAATGCAAAAGTGGGTTTCTCTTTGCCCATACTTCCCAACTGTCCTGATTTTCGCGGGACAGTCCCGCTTTCCCACCCGCAGGCCGCAGTCTACCGGGAGACACCTGTCAATCACTGCTCTGCCTAGCAGAGCAGCGTTGAATAGACGCTGTGCACATGCGCACAGCGTCTATTCAATGGAGACAGAAGGAGAGGGGGCACGCCAGCAGCTCACAGAGCGCTGGGCATGCCCCCTCAGTGATGAAAAATGGGGTGGCGTGACCAGCGATCGCGGCACTGCCGTGAAGCCACGTCCCTTCTGCATAGGCCATGCCCCTTCGAGCGTATGACTAAGGTGTCCCACTTTCAGTAAATAGAATGTTGGGAGGTATACTTTGCCAGTGCTGCCCCAGGATTCTTCTGAGAAAATTGCACTGACTTTGTTTTCCCTCAATTTAAAACTTGCTCAATTTACCCCACAGCAGTGGTGCAAGTATAAAAAATGTCTTACTGGTACTGTGCGCGCGCGCGCGCAAAAAAATGGGTGTGGCCAAATGCCACATGGGGCTTGGCCAATGAAAATGGGGGCGTGATACACATATGGGGGGAGGGGCAGATACACGTATGACCCCAATAGTGCCAGATACACGTTGCCCCACAGTGCCAGATATACATTGCCCCAGTGCCAGATACACATTACCCCACAGTGCCAGATGCACATTGCCCCACAGTGCCAGATGCACATTGTCCCAGTGCCAGATACACAAATGTCCCCAGAGTGCCAGATACACAAATGTCCCCAGAGTGTCAGATACACATTGCCTCACAGTGTCAGACACACATTGCCTCACAGTGCCAGACGCACATTGCCCCACAGTGCCAGATGCACATTGCCCCACAGTGCCAGATGCACATTGCCCCACAGTGCCAGATACACATTGCCCCACAGTGCCAGATACACAAATGTCCCCAGAGTGCCAGATACACAAATGTCCCCAGAGTGTCAGATACATATTGCCTCACAGTGCCAGATACACATTGCCCCACAGTGCCAGATACAGAAATGCCCCCACAGTGCCAGATACACATTGCCTCACTGTGTCAGATACACATTGCCCCACAGTGCCAGATACACATTACCCCACAGTGCCAGATACACATTGCCCCACAGCGCCACATACACAAATGTCCCCAGAGTGCCAGATACACAAATGTCCCCAGAGTGCCAGATACACATTGCCTCACAGTGCCAGATACACATTGCCCCACAGTGCCAGATACAGAAATGCCCCCAGAGTGCCATACATTGCCTCACAGTGTCAGATACACATTGCCCCACAGTGCCAGATACACAAATGCCCCCACTGTGTCAGATATACATTGCCCCCCGTGCCAGATACAGAAGTGCCCCTACAGTGCCAGATATTCCCCCAGTGCCAGATATCCCCCAGTGCCAGGTATATATGCCCCCCTGTGCCAGATATGCCCCCAGTGCCAGATATCCCCCAGTGCCAGGTATACATGCCCACCCAGTGCCAGATATCCCCCAGTGCCAGGTATACATGCCCCCCTGTGCCAGATATCCCCCAGTGCCAGGTATATATGCCCCCCTGTGCCAGATATGCCCCCAGTGCCAGATATCCCCCAGTGCCAGGTATACATGCCCCCCCAGTGCCAGATATCCCCCAGTGCCAGGTATAACATGCCCCCTCAGTGCCAGATATCCCCCAGTGCCAGGTATACATGCCCCCCTGTGCCAGATATCCCCCAGTGCCAGGCATATATGCCCCCCTGTGCCAGATATGCCCCCAGTGCCAGATATCCCCCAGTGCCAGGTATACATGCCCCCCCAGTGCCAGATATCCCCCAGTGCCAGGTATAACATGCCCCCCCAGTGCCAGATATCCCCCAGTGCCAGGTATAACATGCCCCCCCAGTGCCAGATATCCCCCAGTGCCAGGTATAACATGCCCCCCCAGTGCCAGATATCCCCCAGTGTCAGGTATACGTTTCCCTCCCCCCTCCTCCCCTGCTCACCGCTGCCACTGCCGTCTGTCTGTGTGAGGGGAGGAGAGCACAGCCTGCGCCTCTCCTTCCCCTCAGTCTCCGGCGGGTGTCTCAGTTTAATTCAGCGCCGATCCGTGAGCCAATCAGAGCTCGCGGTGCTCTGATTGGCTCACGGATCGGCGCTGAATTAAACTGAGACACCCGCCGGAGACTGAGGGGAAGGAGAGGCGCAGGCTGCGCTCTCCTCCCCTCACATCAGCGGCGGTGCGGCGGGGACGGCGGGTGCGGCGTGGAGCAGCAGAGGGAGGGAGGGAAAAGGAGCGGCGGCCCGTCGGTGTGGGTATGGCGTACCCACGGCTAAATTCTTACGGGTACGCCGTACCCACCTGTACCCGCCCACTTGCACCACTGCCCCACAGCCACCATTTTGCTAAATGATTCACATGGTTTTATACTTTGGCAAATCACCAACATGTATGATATATATTTTTAGACCTGATAACTTTGCTTTAACATTACTGTCACTATACTGGACATGTAGAACATTTACTTTAATAATCAAAAACAGTTTCTTATGAGTAAAACATACACTTTACCATGTCCATCTCTCCATCAGAACCATACAGATATGATGGGTGCTTCCTGAATATATGGTCACAAGAAGAGACAAGTGTTGCCTAGATACAAGGGGTGGGTTAACTTATCCACTGACTCATCTTACCCCATTCTCCCCTATAGTAAAGAACAACTTCAGCTTCAACTCTCTGCTGCTTTTGACACTGTGGACCATCCTCTCCTACTGCAAATCCTTCACTCCATTGGTCTGCGCGACACTGCCCTCTCTTGGCTGTCTTCCTACCTCTCTGACCGTTCATTTTCTGTCTCTTCTCATGACTCCACCTCCCCCTCACTTCCACTAACTGTAGGTGTACCCCAAGGTTCTGTCCTTGGTCCTCTCCTCTTCTCTCTCTATACATCCTCACTAGGTAAGCTCATTAGTTATTTTGGTTTCCAATATCATCTCTATGCTGATGACACCCAAATCTAACTTTCCTCTCCAGACCTCTCCCCTGCTCTCCTCACTCGTATCTCCAACTGTTTCTCTGCTACCTCTTCCTGGATGTCCCAGTGCTTTCTTAAACTTAACATGTCTAAGACCGAGCTGATCATCCTTCCTCCCTCCCGCATAACCTCACCTCTCACAATCTCATTATCTATTGATGACACTACTATCTCCTCTAGCCCCCAAGTGCCCCCCTGTCTTGGAGTAATCCTTGACTCCTCCCTCTCCTTCAAACCACACATTCAGCACCTCTCACAAACCTGCCGTTTTCATCTAAAAAATATTTCCAGGATCAGACCCTTTCTGACCCAGGATGCTACTAAGACTCTTATCCACTCACTGGTCATCTCCAGACTGGACTACTGTAATCGCCTCCTGTCTGGCATTCCTAACAAATACCTCTCTCCACTCCAATCTATCCTCAATGCTGCTGCCCGGCTCATTTTCCTCACCAAACGCACTACGTCTACCTCTCCTCTCTTAATAGACCTTCACTGGCTCCCCTTCCCTTTCAGAATCCATTTCATGCTTCTCACACTCGCTTACAAAGCCCTCACCCACTCCTCTCCCATCTACATCTCTGACCTTATCTCCCTTTACACTCCCACCCGTCCTCTTCGCTCTGCTAATGCACGATGACTTTCCTGCCTATGGATTACTTCCTCCCACTCCTACCTCCAAGATTTTTTGCGTGCTGCACCACTTCTCTGGAATTCCCTACCTCTCCCCCTCAGACTCTCCACCTCTCTACAAAACTTCAAACGGGCTCTCAAGACCCACTTCTTCACCAAACCCAGCCAAATCTCATCCTAACCCTCTGTTCTACACTCTCTATGTACCCCATCTGTGTCACCCCTGTCTGTCTACCCCTCCCCTTTAGAATTTAAGCTCTCACGAGCAGGGCCCTCTTCCCTCATGTGCTTATCCTTTCTTACTTTAATAATCTTCAACTTCATCAACTCCAGCAGTCTTCTGCCACCTGATACTTATTCCAGTGTCATCTGCTGATGTAACTATGTTTATTTACCCTGTACTTGTCCTATACTGTCATCAACTGTAAGTTGCTGTTTTCCTGTTTGATTATTCTGTAATTGGGCGCTGCGGAACCCTTGTGGCACCATATAAATAAAGGATAATAATAATAATAATAATGAACATTTTAAACAAAGCAGCATGTGCCATAATGCCTTGAGAGAATATTACTCTTTTTTTGTACTACTCCTGCACAGCACTTTTCAATCAACCTGAGCAGGTGTTTATGGTCTTCCACATCTTCAAATTCAAAGTGCAGAGTCAGGAACACCCTTCTTGGGTTCTTAAAAATAATATGACAATTTAAACAAATTTATTGTTCAAAATTGATCAAGTAATTTATTTTTATATCAATTTAGTTTTCATTTGAAAAAATGCAGGAAGAATGAGAGCGGACAATTGTTTACATGGTGGGGAAGCATTTTGTCTGCGCACATTATACTTCCTGCATACAGAATAATACTTACTGGTGAAGCTGCCCCAGTCACCGAGTACCTTTTATTGACAACTAATGGGATTATTTTGTTTCAAGTATCACTGTTACCCCTGTTGAAAGTAGAGATGAGCGGGTTCGGTTCCTCGTAATCCGAACCCCCCCGAACTTCACCCATTTTACACGGGTCCGAGGCAGACTCGGATCCTCCCGCCTTGCTCGGTTAACCCGAGCGCGCCCGAACGTCGTCATCCCGCTGTCGGATTCTCGCGAGATTTGTATTCTACATAAGGAGCCGCGCGTCGCCGCCATTTTCACTCATGCATTGGAGATGATAGGGAGAGGACGTGTGCAGCATTCTCTCAGTTGTGTTCAGTGTGCTGCAAATATCTGTGCTCAGTGTGCTGCAAATATCTGTGCTCAGTGTGCTTGCAAATATCTGTGATCAGTGTGCTGAAAATATCTACGTTCTCTGCCTGAAAAACGCTCCATATCTGTGCTCAGTGTGCTGCAAATATCTGTGCTCAGTGTGCTTTATTGTGGGCACTGGGGACCACCAGTATTATATAGTAGGAGGACAGTGCAGCGTTTTGCTGACCAGTGACCACCAGTATTATACGTTCTCTGCCTGAAAAACGCTCCATATCTGTGCTTCATTGTAGTATATAGTAGGAGGACAGTGCAGAATTTTGCTGACCAGTGACCACCAGTATTATATCAGTATGGTACAGTAGTCCACTGCTCTACCTACCTCTGTGTCGTCAAGTATACTATCCATCCATACCTGTGGTGCATTTTAGTTGTTGTGCACAGTAGTAGGAGGACAGTGCATCATTTTGCTGACCACCAGTATATAATATATAGCAGTACGGTACAGTAGGCCATTGCTATTGATATATTACTGGCATATAATTCCACACATTAAAAAATGGAGAACAAAAATGTGGAGGGTAAAATAGGGAAAGATCAAGATCCACTTCCACCTCGTTCTGAAGCTGCTGCCACTAGTCATGGCCGAGACAATGAAATGCCATCAACGTCGTCTGCCAAGGCCGATGCCCAATGTCATCGAAGAGAGCATGTAAAATCCAAAAAACAAAAGTTCAGTAAAATGACCCAAAAATCTAAATTAAAAGCGTCTGAGGAGAAGCGTAAACTTGCCAATATGCCATTTACGACACGGAGTGGCAAGGAACGGCTGAGGCCCTCTCCTATGTTCCTCATGACTAGTGGGTCAGCTTCACATGAGGATGGAAGCACTCATCCTCCCACTAGAAAAATGAAAAGACTTAAGCTGGCAAAAGCACAGCAAAGAACTGTGCGTTCTACTAAATCACAAATCCCCAAGGAGAGTCCAAAATTGTGTAGGTTGCGATGCCTGACCTTCCCAACACTGGACGGGAAGAGGTGGCGCCTTCCATCATTTGCACGCCCCCTGCAAGTGCTGGAAGGAGCACCCGCAGTCCAGTTCCTGATAGTCAAAATGAAGATGTCACTGTTGAAGTACCCCAGGATGAGGATATGGGTGTTGCTAGCGCTGAGGAGGAAATTGACAAGGAGGATTCTGATGGTGAGGTGGTTTGTTTAAGTCAGGCACCCAGGGAGACACCTGTTGTCCGTGGGACGAATATGGCCATTGACATGTCACATTACAAAACAAATCACCTCGTCGGTGTGGAATTATTTTAACAGAAATGCGGACAACATTTGTCAAGCCGTGTGTTGCCTTCGTCAACCTATAATAAGTAGGGGTAAGGACGTTAACCACCTAGGAACATCCTCCCTTATACGTCACCTGGAGCACATTCATCAGAAGTCATTGACAAGTTCAAAAACTTTGGGTGACAGCGGAAGCAGTCCACTGACAACTAAATCCCTTCCTCTTGTAACCAAGCTCCTGCAAACCACACCACCAACTCCCTCAGTGTCAATTTCCTCCTTAGACAGGAATGCCAATAGTCCTGCAGGCCATGTCACAGTCAAGTCTGACGAGTCCTCTCCTGCCTGGGATTCCTCCGATGCATCCTTGAGTGTAACGCCTACTGCTGCTGGCGCTGCTGTTGTTGCTGCTGGGAGTCGAACGTCATCCCAGAGGGGAAGTCGGAAGACCACTTGTACTACTTCCAGTAAGCAATTGACTGTCCAACAGTCCTTTGCGAGGAAGATGAAATATCACAGCAGTCATTCTGCTGCAAAGCGGATAACTCAGGCCTTGGCAGCCTGGGTGGTGTTAAACGTGTTTCCGGTATCCACCGTTAATTCACAGGAAACTAGAGATTTGCTTGAGGTACTGTGTCCCTGGTACCAAATACCATCTAGGTTCCATTTCTCTAGGCAGGCGAAACCGAGAATGTACACAGACCTCAGAAAAAGAGTCACCAGTGTCCTTAAAAATGCAGTTGTACCCAATGTCCACTTAACCACAGACATGTGGACAAGTGGAGCAGTGCAGACTAAGGACTATATGACTGTGACAGCCCACTGGGTAGATGTATTGCCTCCCGCAGCAAGCACAGCAGCAGCGGCACCAGTAGCAGCATCTCGCAAATGCCAATTCGTTCCTACGCAGGCTATGCTTTGTATCACCGCTTTCCAGAAGAGGCACACAGCTGTCAACCTTTTACGGAAACTGAGGAACATCATCGCAGAATGGCTTACCCCAACTGGACTCTCCTGGGGATTTGTGACATCGGACAACGCCACCAATATTGTGCGTGCATTACATGTGGGCAAATTCCAGCACGTCCCATATTTTGCACATACATTGAATTTGGTGGTGCAGAATTATTTAAAAAAATGACAGGGGCGTGCAAGAGATGCTGTCGGTGGCCCGAGGAATTGCGGGCCACTTTCGGCATTCAGCCACCACGTGCCGAAGACTGGAGCACCAGCAAACAGTCCTGAACCTGCCCCGCCATCATCTGAAGCAAGAGGTGGTAACGAGGTGGAATTCAACCCTCTATATGCTTCAGAGGATGGAGGAGGAGCAAAAGGCCATTCAAGCCTATACAGCTACCTACGATATAGGCAAAGGAGGGGGAATGCACCTGACTCAAGCGCAGTGGAGAATGATTTCAACGTTGTGCAAGGTTCTGCAACCCTTTGAACTTGCCACACGTGAAGTCAGTTCAGACACTGCCAGCCTGAGTCAGGTCATTCCCCTCATCAGGCTTCTGCAGAAGAAGCTGGAGAGATTGAAGAAGGAGCTAAAACAGAGCGATTCCGCTAGGCATGTGGGACTTGTGGATGGAGCCCTTAATTCGCTTAACCAGGATTCACGGGTGGTCAATCTGTTGAAATCAGAGCACTACATTTTGGCCACCATGCTCGATCCTAGATTTAAAACCTACGTTGGATCTCTCTTTCCGGCAGACACAAGTCTGCAGAGGTTCAAAGACCTGCTGGTGAGAACATTGTCAAGTCAAGCGGAATGTGACCCGTCAACAGCTCCTCCTTCACATTCTCCCGCAACTGGGGCTGCGAGGAAAAGGCTAAGAATTCCGAGCCCACCCGCTGGCGGTGATGCAGGGCAGTCTGGAGCGAGTGCTGACATCTGGTCCGGACTGAAGGACCTGCCAACGATTACTGACATGTCGTCTACTGTCACTGCATATGATTTGTCACCATTGAAAGAATGGTGGAGGATTATATGAGTGACCGCATCCAAGTAGGCACGTCAGACAGTCCGTACGTATACTGGCAGGAAAAAGAGGCAATTTGGAGGCCCTTGCACAAACTGGCTTTATTTTACCTAAGTTGCCCCCCTCCAGTGTGTACTCCAAAAGAGTGTTTAGTGCAGCCGCTCACCTTGTCAGTAATCGGCGTACGAGGTTACTTCCAGAAAATGTGGAGAAGATGATGTTCATCAAAATGAATTATAATCAATTCCTCCGTGGAGACATTCACCAGCAATTGCCTCCAGAAAGTACACAGGGACCTGAGATGGTGGATTCCAGTGGGGACGAATTAATAATCTGTGAGGAGGGGGATGTACACAGTGAAAGGGGTGAGGAATCGGAGGATGAGGAGGAGGTAGACATCTTGCCTCTGTAGAGCCAGTTTGTACAAGGAAAGATTGATTGCTTCTTTTTTGGTGGGGGCCCAAACCAACCAGTCATTTCAGTCACAGTCGTGTGGCAGACCCTGTCGCTGAAATGATGGGTTTGTTAAAGTGTGCATGTCCTGTTTATACAACATAAGGGTGGGTGGGAGGGCCCAAGGACAATTCCATCTTGCACCTCTTTTTTTCTTTAATTTATCTTTGCATCATGTGCTGTTTGGGGACTATTTTTTAAATCTGCAATCCTGTCTGACACTGCAGTGCCACTCCTAGATGGGCCAGTTGTTTGTGTCGGCCACTTGGGTCGCTTAGCTTAACCATCCAGCGACCTTGGTGCACCTCTTTTTTTCTTTGCATCATGTGCTGTTTGGGGACTATTTTTTAAATCTGCCATCCTGTCTGACACTGCAGTGCCACTCCTAGATGGGCCAGGTGTTTGTGTCGGCCACTTGGGTCGCTTAGCTTAGCCACACAGCTACCTCATTGAATCTCTTTTTTTTCTTTGCATCATGTGCTGTTTGGGGACTATTTTTTAAATCTGCCATCCTGTCTGACACTGCAGTGCCACTCCTAGATGGGCCAGTTGTTTGTGTCGGCCACTTGGGTCGCATAGCTTAACCATCCAGCGACCTTGGTGCACCTCTTTTTTTCTTTGCATCATGTGCTGTTTGGGGACTATTTTTTAAATCTGCCATCCTGTCTGACACTGCAGTGCCACTCCTAGATGGGCCAGGTGTTTGTGTCGGCCACTTGGGTCACTTAGCTTAGCCACACCTTGGTGCACCTCATTTTTTCTTTGCATCATGTGCTGTTTGGGGACTATTTTTTAAATCTGCCATCCTGTCTGACATTGCAGTGCCACTCCTAGATGGGCCAGGTGTTTGTGTCGGCCACTTGGGTCGCTTAGCTTAGCCACACAGCTACCTCAATGCACCTCTTTTTTTCTTTGCATCATGTGCTGTTTGGGTACTATTTTTTAAATCTGCCATCCTGTCTGACACTGCAGTGCCACTCCTAGATGGGCCAGGTGTTTGTGTCGGCCACTTGGGTCGCTTAGCTTAGCCACACAGCTACCTCATTGCACCTCTTTTTTTCTTTGCATCATGTGCTGTTTGGGGACTATTTTTTAAATCTGCCATCCTGTCTGACCCTGCAGTGCCACTCCTAGATGGGCCAGTTGTTTGTGTCGGCCACTTGGGTCGCTTAGCTTAACCATCCAGCGACCTTGGTGCACCTCTTTTTTTCTTTGCATCATGTGCTGTTTGGGGACTATTTTTTAAATCTGCCATCCTGTCTGACACTGCAGTGCCACTCCTAGATGGGCCAGGTGTTTGTGTCGGCCACTTGGGTCGCTTAGCTTAGCCACACAGCTACCTCATTGCACCTCTTTTTTTCTTTGCATCATGTGCTGTTTGGGGACTATTTTTTAAATCTGCCATCCTGTCTCACACTGCAGTGCCACTCCTAGATGGGCCAGGTGTTTGTGTCGGCCACTTGGGTCGCTTAGCTTAGTCATTCAGCGACCTCGGTGCAAATTTTAGGACTAAAAATAATGGGGGTAATTCCAAGTTTATCGCAGCAGGAAATTTTTTAGCATTTGGGCAAAACCATGTGCACTGCAGGGGAGGCAGATATAACATGTACAGAGAGAGAGAGATTTGGGTGTGGTGTGTTCAATCTGCAATCTAAATTGCAGTGTAAAAATAAAGCAGCCAGTATTTACCCTGCACAGAAACAAAATAACCCACCCAAATGTAAGTCTCTCTGCAAATGTTATATCTGCCCCACCTGCAGTGCACATGGTTTTGCCCAACTGCTAAAAAATTTCCTGCTGCGATCAACTTGGAATTACCCCCAATATTGTGAGGTGTGAGGTGTTCAGAATAGACTGGAAATGAGTGGAAATTATGGTTATTGAGGTTAATAATACTATGGGATCAAAATGACCCCCAAATTCTATGATTTAAGCTGTTTTTGATGTTTTTTTTGTAAAAAAACACCCGAATCCAAAACACACCCGAATCCGACAAAAAATTTTCAGGGAGGTTTTGCCAAAATGCGCCCGAATCCAAAACACGGCCGCGGAACCGAGTCCAAAACCAAAACACAAAACCCGAAAAATGTCCGGTGCACATCACTAGTTGAAAATGGAATGCACTACTGCGCAAACTCCATGTTGTTACACCTCAAGGGAAGCTTCATTCCCTGTACCAAGATGGCTGCTGAGGCTACTGCTGAGCAATGTGCAGAGTCATCTTGAGACTGCGTGAAAGTGCCACAGTGTAAAGGGAGGTACTCACGGAGCGATATTCTAAGCAATCTGACCAGATTTCTTAGAATTTGAGCATTATTGCTCTGTGTACCCCCTACAGCTATAGCGATGCGCAGCCCCGTGCATCGCTATCGCTGGTGCTAGATTTGCCTGCATGCAGGCCAATCTAGCGGGTCGCTCACTTCACCCGCTGGGTGAAATGAGCGCCCCCCGTCTACCCCCCGCAAGCTCAGCACAGATCGCGCTGTGCTGAGCGGCGGGAGAGATGTGTGCTGAGCGGTTCGCTCAGCACACATCTCTCCCGCATCGGCCCGTCTATATGGGCCTTAAGACAATATTCCACTTAGCTCTGGTGAAACCAGCTGGTGAGCTGTATGACACCACACTCTGCTCAAGCTCCACTCCATCTATCAGTGTATATAACAGTGAGTACGGCTATACCTGCTTTATCTTCAATAAAGCACTCCACTAGTTAAGTAGCTGGGCTATTTGTAGTTATAAATTATCTTCCCACCCTCCCGCACAACCTCACCTCCCAAAATGTCATTATCTATAGATGGCACTACTATCTCCTGTAGCCCCCAAGTGCGCTGTCTTGGAGTAATCTCCTTCAAACCTCACATTTAGCACCTCTCACAAACATGTCATTTTTATCTCAAAAATATTTCCAGGATCAGACCCTTACTCACCCAGGATGCCACTAAGACCCTAATCCACTCACTGGTCATCTCCAGACTGTACTACTGTAATCTCCTCCTGACTGGCATCCCTAACACATACCCCTCTCCACTCAAATCTATGCTCAATGCTGCTGCGCGGATCATCTTTCTCACCAAACTCACTACATCCACCTCCCCTCTCTTACAAGACCTTCACTGGCTCCCCTTCCCCTTCAGAATCCATTTCAAGCTTCTCACACTCATTTACAAAGCCTCACCCACTCCTCTCCCAGTTACATCTCACTCCCACCCATCCTCTTCTCTCTACTAATGCACGCCGACTCTCCTGCCTACTGATTACCTCCTCCCACTCCTACCTCCAAGATGTTTCATGTGCTGCTCCCTTTCACTGGAATTCCCTACCTCTCCCCCTCAGACCTCTCCACCTCACTACAAAACTTCAAATGGGCTCTCAAAACCTGCTTCTTCACCAAACCCAGCCATCTCTTATCCCAAGCCCTCTGTGGCTTACGCTCACTTTCTACCCCATCTGTGTTACTCCTGCCTGTCTGCCTCTTTTCTTTAGAATGTAAGCTCTCACAAGCAGGGTCCTCTTCCCTCATGTGCTTTTATGTCTCTTACTTAACCTATCTTCTTTTCAATACTGCCACCAAATCCCTCAGTTTTTTGCCACCCTGATACTTATGTCATACCTCCCAACATTCTGCCTGCTTAAAGAGGGACTCCTGCGCGCGCGTAGCGCGCGCCCGAAAAGGGGTGTGACCTAACCGAAAGGGGCGTGGCCTCGTGGCACTGCCGCGATCGCGAGTCACGCCCCCGTTTTTCATCACTAAAGGGGGCATGACCAGCGCTCTGTGAGCCGCTGGCATGCCCCCTCTCCCTGTCTTCACTGAATAGACGCTGTGCGCATGCGCACAGCGTCTATTCACCGCTGCTCTGCTAAGCAGAGCAACGATGACAGGAGCCTCCCAACTTCCTCTTCCACACCGCGGGACACTGCGACCCGCGGGTGGGACAGCGGGACAGTCCCAAAAAAACGGGGCTGTCCCGCGAAAATCGGGACAGTTGGGAGGTATGCTTATGTCAGTGCTGTTTACTGACGCAGCTACTGTATGTTTATATACCCTGTACTTGTCCTATATTGTATTGAATTGCAAGTCGCTGTCTTCATGTTTTGCTTATTTGTTTACTCTGTAATTGGGTGCTGAGGATCTCATGTGGCGTCATATAAATAAAGGATAATAATAATAATAATAATAATAATAACAATTATTATTATTATTATTATTATTATTAGTATTAGTATTATTATCTTTTTGTGTGTACAGGAACTCTGCCACAACCACAAGCCTGTATACACATATTTCCAACAACCACCTTATTAGTTTTCCAAAACATATTTGATAAGGTTCTTTATTTTTTTGGCTTCTTAGTGGTACTGAAAATATACAGTACTGTATATAGCACAACACAAATAAACAACAAGGTGGCACGCTACCAACAATGTAACCTATTCTCAAAGTCACATATTGGAATCCTTACAAACACTTCCTACATTTTCCACATTTCACGCTTTATTCAAAAATGTACTGAGAGTAGTCAACTGACTCTTATGTCAATACTGACGAGGATAATGCATAGGAAATCCGTTTAAATGCAGAGATAGTTACTAATATGTGTGGGATTTGCTCAATGTCCTCCGTGCTACATTTAAAATAACATCACAATTGGGCTTGTGTAGTTTAAGTATAATATACTGTTAATGCATTTTTAAATCTTTAAACACCGTAAATGGAGGGATTATTGTTGCATTATATCATAAATCATAACAGCGGGGGTTTAGGGTACGTCCTGAAATATCATTTACAGCGTCTTAATGATAGAGAGGTTTACTACAAATGGCTATGAATATGTAAAAATTGTAATTATGTAACATCTAAAAATACTAATGGTTGTATAATATGTTCATGCACTTATCATAAGTATTTACTATAATGTCCCCTTGTTTTTTTTTTTTTTTGCATTTAGGGATACCACATTAATTCCACCATAAAATGATTTCTTACAAGCAATCGGGAAGAGAAGCTGGAAGCCTTCTACGTCTATCAGTGAACGAGGCATGTAAACACACTATAAGCCTCTAATCCCTTTAAAAATATAAATAATTAATTATTCAAGATGATCTAATTAGTGTTTCTTTCACATCTTCAATCTGCAGTAGATGATTTTATTTTCCTTTTAATATCTTAATGCTCTGATACAGCGCCGTAACTATGGGTGTACCAGGAGTGCCTGGCACACAGCGCAGTCGCCCTGAGGGCGCAATGGCCAGCAGCTTGTAATGACTCAAATTGACTCATTACAAGCTGCCTCTGCTGTGCTGGTTGCGCCGCGCTGGAGAAGCCGGAGGCAGGGGAGGAGAGCAGCAGCGCAGGCGCTCATCCCAGCATTCACAGCTGCGTCAGGCAGCCAATGCGGAAGCAGAGGGACAGCTGCAGCGGAGCCTCTACCAATTACATAGCGCTGCTGCGGCTCCAGTCCCCCCCCCTCCTACTCCTTCCCCCCTGCCTGGGACCTGCCAGCACCGAGGAGCCTGACTGCCAGCGGGGGGAGATGGTAAGTATCTATCTATCTATCTGTCTGCCTATCTCTCTCTCTCTCTGGGCGGGATGTACTAATGTACATCGCCGCCCATTGCCGCCCTGCGCCACGATGTTGATCGCATATGTACTAACATATGCGATCAGCATTGCAGAGGACAGCTCTACCGATAAGAGCTGTCCTCCGCGATGCACAGCGGCAGCCTGACTTCTGGGATTCGGCCCCAGAAGTCAGTCTGCGCATGCGCGGGGTGACAGGGGCGGCCGCAGGGCATGCTGGGAGGGATCCAATCGGATCCCTCACACAGCGCCGCGGAGAGAAGCCCATAGGCTTCTATGGACTATTGCCAGCTAAAGCTGGCGAACCCAGCCGCGGCGCTGACCTGGCGGCCGGGGGATAGTACATCAGGAAAATTCGGTAAACAGGGGGTTTACCGCATTTTCCGCTTAGTACATCCCGCTCTCTCTCTCTATCTATCTCTCTATCTATTCTGTCTGCCGTAATGTGTAAAAAGGGGGATGCTGTCTACCATAATGTGTAAAAAGAGGGACACTGTCTGCCGTAATGTGTAAAAAGGGGACTCTGTCTGCTGTAATGTGTAAAAAGGGGGACGCTGTCTGCCGTAATGTGTAAAAAGGGGGACGCTGTCTGTCGTAATGTGTAAAAAGGGATGATGCTGTCTGCCGTAATGTGTAAAAAGAGGATGCTGTCTGCCGTAATGTGTAAAAAGGGGACACTGTCTGCCGTAATGTGTAAAAAGGGGGATGCTGTCTGCCGTAATGTGTAAAAAGGGCATGCTGTCTGCTGTAATGTGTAAAAAGGAGGTGCTGTCTACCGTAATGTGTAAAAAGGGGGACGCTGTCTGCCGTAATGTGTAAAAAGGGGGACTGTCTGCCGTAATGTGTAAAACGGGCTCTACCTGGTGTAGTGGCGCTACTGTGCAGCGTAATTTGAATAATGGAGACTACTGTGCACCGTAGTAACATAGTAACATAGTATCTGAGGTTGAAAAAAGACAATTGTCCATCGAGTTCAACCTATTTGTGGTCTCCTATGCATGATGATTTGACTAAAATTTCTGACTGATGCTGCTGTCAGCCGTTACATTTTATCCCTATTTATAGTAACTATAATGCATGACTATGCACCATACCCCTGGATATCCTTATCCATTAGGAATTTATCTAACCCATTCTTAAAGGTGTTGAAAGATTCCGCCATTACAACTCCCTCGGGCAGGGAATTCCAAACATGTATTGTCCTTACCGTGAAAAAGCCTTTACGCCGTATTGTGCGGAATCTCCTCTCCTCTAACCTGAGCGAGTGTCCACGAGTCCTCTGTGTTGATCTAACCAAAAACAGGTCC
>NC_086445.1:956500807-956548307 GCF_028390025.1 Pseudophryne corroboree | reverse complement strand
TATGTACGTACATGCGTTGCACCACACACATGTACATACACGCGTGGCACCTGACACACACGTGTACATACACGCATGGCACCTGACACACACGTGTACATACACGCATGGCACCTGACACACACACATAAACATGCAGCACCTGACAAACACACATAAACACGCAGCCCTGACACATACACACACATAAACACGCAGCACCTGACACACACACACACAAACACGCAGCACCTGATACACACACAAACACGCAGCACCTGACACACACACACACACACACGCAGAACCTGACCCACACACATACATTCAGCACCTGACACACACACACATATACACAAAGCACCTGAAACACACACATCCACATAGCATTTACGCAGCACCTGGCACACATGCACATATACACAGATGTAGCATTTAGCAAACACACACACATGTACACGCGTGGCACGTGACACACACATACATGCGCATCGACACCACACACATACGTATGTACATGCGTAGCACCTGACACACACATATATATGCGCGCCACCTGACACACATATATACATGCGCCACCTGACACACACACATATAGGCGCGCCACCTGACACACACATATATACGCGTGGCACCTGACACACACATATATACGCGTGGCACCTGACACACACATATATATGTGCGCCACCTGACACACACACACATATATGTGCAGCACCTGACACACACATATATACGCGCAGGACCTAAAACACACAGATGTATATACATGCAGCATCTGACAAACACACATAGATATATAAGCACAGCACCTGACGCACACGGCACCTCACACGTACACGCAATGCATTTCACACATGCCTCTAGCCTCAGTCACAGGCTGCTGCCGCCTACCCCCCTACCTGCATCATTCGCAAAGGCAACAAAGTATTTTGACCAAAGTTAAAAGTATAACAATTCTGTTTGGTAAATAAAAATATTTTGCATTTTGTACAGAACAGTGATGTTATAAAAACATTTTCATTAAACATTTAAAAAATCAAATGTTTATTCTTAGTGTGAAATTTTTACATTTCTGAATTAAAAAAAATAAATTGAAAAAAAGCTATGAAATTCCATAGACAAAAAACCTTACGGTTTCACATGTCCCATTAAGGCTTACACATAATCTGGCATTTCAGAAACCTGTTTTAACTCTTCCATTCAAACTCCAAAAAGCGATGAAATTCCGATCATTAAGGCTGACGCCTTAATGGACGTGTTCCTTGCGCAATACAGATATGGTATGCCATCACAGCCTGTGGGTAAGTGCAGATTCAGCACTCTCACAGAGTGACATTGCTGTCACTCACACAATGGTGGAGCTGCTAATTCACAGATTTGTGTGCTCATTGGAATACACACATGCAGTCTATGCAACTGAAGGTCTGAGCGGAAGACCAAGCTGCTCGGATGAGGTAAGAGTGTTGTTGGTTGGAGGGAGGAGACAGAGCGGATGGGGGAACAGAAGTGCGTGAATAGAGGGAAGACTAAGCAGCATTGATGGGTGGTGACAAAGAAACACTGGATAATTCAGACCGCAGCAGCAGCAATCGCAGTCTGAATTAGTTTGTGGGGTGCGCATGCGCAATGGCCGCACTGTGCATGCGTACCCCGGGAGACCAGAGAGCATCTCACTGGCTGCGATCGCCCTGCCTGATTGACAAGCAGAGGCGGTTGCGGGGAAGGAGGGGGGCATGCCAACGGCATTAGAACGTCATTGGCGGGGCATGGTCAGCACAACTGAGGCGTTTCCGGACCATTGGGGGGGGGGGGGCAGACTACGGTGGTTATCCCCCTGCTAAGAGCGCAGGAGCTGCGCTGCCAGGGAGCTACTTGTCAGGTACAAAAGCATCACCGCCGTGCAAAGCTTTTATACCTGTGGATGGGGTGGTAGGGCCTGACATGCGGAGTGGACTATCCCTGTGCGGGACCCCCCACATGTCAGAGTAAATGATCGTAGATGTGCTAAATTTAGCACATCTACGATCAACCCTGAATTACCCCCACAGATGAGGGGAGATAAGACAGTGTGCAACAGATGGGGAAAAGACAGTGGCACAGATGGGGAAAAGACAGTGGCACAGATGGTGGGGAGACAGAGCTGTGTGAATGGGTGGACAGTGCCGTGTGGATGAGGGGGAAAGTACAGATGGAAAGAAACGGTGCAGATGAGGAAGGCAGAGCAGCATGGATGAGGGGAATACAGTCTCAACATTGGAAGGGATAAGTATTTTTACCTTCCCTTGGGGTGTGGCAGCTAGGCCTAATCCTTGGGTGGGTTGGATAGGGCAACCTCAGCTACATGAATGGGGTAAGAGGGCTGTGGATAGGAGGTAGATTAAGCAAGTATGGGAAGGGAGACAGAATGGTGCGGATGGGTAGAAAACTGGTTCAGATGGGAGAGAAGACAGTGTGCCATGTATTGGAGGAGACAGAGTGACGTTGAAGAGGGAAACACTGAGCAGCACAGAGAGAAGGAAATGGTGGTACAGACAAGGCACAAGTGCGGAAAGACAGATGGTGCAGATAAGTTAGTACAGACTAGCACAGATGGGAGATCACAGCAGTAGGGATTGGGGAAGACAGAGCAACATGGGGGTATATAGGGGAAGTAAGTGTAGATGCATAGACCGTAGATGGGGTATTATAGTTTTAGCAATTAACCAAGATGTTTGAGGGAGCAAAATGTGTATACTAAGTGAGATGGATGTATGGAGTGAGAAGGATGTTGTAACAAGGTGGGATGGTTGTGGTGACCGAATGGGATGGTTGTGGGCACTGTGTGGGATGGGAGCACCACAAAACTGCTCAGACCTTCAGTTGCATAGACTGCATGTGTGTATTCCAATGAGCACACAAATCTGTGAATTAGCAGCTCCACCATTGTGTGAGTGACAGCAATGTCACTCTGTGAGAGTGCTGAATCTGCACTTACCCACAGGCTGTGATGGCATACCATATCTGTATTGCGCAAGGAACACGTCCATTAAGGCGTCAGCCTTAATGATCGGAATTTCATCGCTTTTTGGAGTTTGAATGGAAGAGTTAAAACAGGTTTCTGAAATGCCAGATTATGTGTAAGCCTTAATGGGACATGTGAAACCGTAAGGTTTTTTGTCTATGGAATATATATAAAGGCAATGTTGTTATTATTATAATGTAATGAAGTGTTGCTAAATATGAGTTTCTCTATCGTCCTAGTGGATGCTGGGGTTCCTGAAAGGACCATGGGGAATAGCGGCTCCGCAGGAGACAGGGCACAAAAAGTAAAGCTTTTCCAGATCAGGTGGTGTGCACTGGCTCCTCCCCCTATGACCCTCCACCAGACTCCAGTTAGATTTTTGTGCCCGGCCGAGAAGGGTGCAATCTAGGTGGCTCTCCTAAAGAGCTGCTTAGAAAAAGTTTAGCTTAGGTTTTTTATTTTACAGTGAGTCCTGCTGGCAACAGGATCACTGCAACGAGGGACTGAGGGGAGAAGAAGTGAACTCACCTGCGTGCAGGATGGATTGGCTTCTTGGCTACTGGACATCAGCTCCAGAGGGACGATCACAGGTACAGCCTGGATGGTCACCGGAGCCGCGCCGCCGGCCCCCTTGCAGATGCTGAAGTCAGAAGAGGTCCAGAATCGGCGGCTGAAGACTCCTGCAGTCTTCTAAAGGTAGCGCACAGCACTGCAGCTGTGCGCCATTTTCCTCTCAGCACACTTCACACGCAGTCACTGAGGGTGCAGGGCGCTGGGGGGGGGCGCCCTGGGAGGCAAATGTAACCTATATAAAGGCTAAAAATACCTCACATATAGCCCCCAGAGGCTATATGGAGATATTTAACCCCTGCCTGGATTCACTAAATAGCGGGAGACGAGCCCGCCGGAAAAGGGGCGGGGCCTATCTCCTCAGCACACGGCGCCATTTCCTCTCACAGCTCCGCTGGTCAGGACGGCTCCCAGGTCTCTCCCCTGCACTGCACTACAGAAACAGGGTAAAACAGAGAGGGGGGGCAAATTTATGGCGATATTTTGATATATATAAAGCAGCTATAAGGGAGCACTTATTATAAGGCTATCCCTGTTATATATAGCGCTTTTGGTGTGTGCTGGCAAACTCTCCCTCTGTCTCCCCAAAGGGCTAGTGGGTCCTGTCTTCGTTAGGAGCATTCCCTGTGTGTCTGCTGTGTGTCGGTACGTGTGTGTCGACATGTATGAGGACGATATTGGTGTGGAGGCGGAGCAATTGCCAAATATGAGGATGTCACCCCCTAGGGAGTCGACACCAGAATGGATGCCTTTATTTATGGAACTACGGGATAGTGTCAACACGCTAAAGCAGTCGTTTGACGACATGAGACGGCCGGACAATCAATTAGTGCCTGTCCAGGCGACTCAAACACCGTCAGGGGCTGTGAAACGCCCTTTGCCTCAGTCGGTCGACACAGACCCAGACACAGGCACTGACTCCAGTGGTGACGGTGACGAATCAACCGTATTTTCCAGTAGGGCCACACGTTATATGATTTTGGCAATGAAGGAGGCGTTACATTTAGCTGATACTACAGGTACCACTAAACAGGGTATTATGTGGGGTGTGAAAAAACTACCTATAGTTTTTCCTGAATCAGAAGAATTAAATGACGTGTGTAATGAAGCGTGGGTTGCCCCTGATAAAAAGCTGATAATTTCAAAGAAATTATTGGCATTATACCCTTTCCCGCCAGAGGTTAGGGAGCGCTGGGAAACACCTCCTAGGGTGGACAAGGCGCTAACACGCTTATCTAAACAAGTGGCGTTACCCTCTCCTGAGACGGCCGCACTTAAAGATCCATCAGATAGGAGGATGGAAAATATCCAAAAAAGTATATACACACATGCAGGTGTTATACTACGACCAGCTATAGCGACTGCCTGGATGTGCAGTGCTGGGGTAGTTTGGTCAGAGTCCCTGATTGAAAATATTGATACCCTGGACAGGGACAATATTTTACTGTCGTTAGAACAAATAAAGGATGCATTTCTTTATATGCGTGATGCACAGAGGGATATCTGCACACTGGCATCACGGGTAAGTGCTATGTCCATTTCGGCCAGAAGAGCTTTATGGACGCGACAGTGGACAGGCGATGCGGATTCAAAACGACATATGGAAGTTTTGCCGTATAAAGGGGAGGAGTTATTTGGAGTCGGTCTATCAGATTTGGTGGCCACGGCTACAGCCGGGAAATCCACCTTTCTACCTCAAGTCACTCCCCAACAGAAAAAGGCACCGACTTTTCAACCGCAGCCCTTTCGTTCCTTTAAAAATAAGAGAGCAAAGGGCTATTCATATCTGCCACGAGGCAGAGGTCGAGGGAAGAGACAGCAACAGGCAGCTCCTTCCCAGGAACAGAAGCCTTCCCCGGCTTCTACAAAAGCCTCAGCATGACGCTGGGGCTTCTCAAGCGGACTCGGGGACGGTGGGTGGTCGTCTCAAAAATTACAGCGCGCAGTGGGCTCACTCGCAGGTAGATCCCTGGATCCTGCAGATAATATCTCAGGGGTACAGGTTGGAATTAGAGACAGATCCACCTCGCCGTTTCCTGAAGTCTGCTTTACCAACGTCCCCCTCCGAAAGGGAGACGGTTTTGGAAGCCATTCACAAGCTGTACTCTCAGCAGGTGATAGTCAAGGTACCTCTTCTACAACAAGGGAAGGGGTATTATTCCACTCTTTTTGTGGTACCGAAGCCGGATGGCTCGGTAAGGCCTATTCTAAATCTGAAGTCCTTGAACCTGTACATAAAGAAGTTCAAGTTCAAGATGGAGTCACTCAGAGCAGTGATAGCGAACCTGGAAGAGGGGGACTTTATGGTATCCTTGGACATCAAGGATGCGTATCTCCACGTTCCAATTTACCCCTCACACCAGGGGTACCTCAGGTTCGTTGTACAAAACTGTCACTATCCGTTTCAGACGCTGCCGTTCGGATTGTCCACGGCACCTCGGGTCTTTACAAAGGTAATGGCCGAGATGATGATTCTTCTTCGAAGAAAAGGCATATTAATTATCCCATACTTGGACGATCTCCTAATAAGGGCAAGGTCCAGAGAACAGCTAGAGATGGGATTAGCACTGTCTCAAGAAGTGCTAAAACAGCACGGGTGGATTCTGAATATTCCAAAATCCCAGTTAATGCCGACAACTCGTCTGCTGTTCCTAGGGATGATTCTGGACACGGTTCAGAAAAAGGTTTTTCTCCCGGAGGAAAAAGCCAAGGAGTTATCCGAGCTTGTCAGGAACCTCCTAAAACCAGGAAAGGTGTCTGTACATCAATGCACAAGAGTCCTGGGAAAAATGGTGGCTTCTTACGAAGCAATTCCATTCGGCAGATTCCACGTAAGAATTTTCCAAAGGGATCTGTTGGACAAATGGTCAGGGTCGCATCTTCAGATGCACCTGCGGATAACCCTGTCTCCAAGGACAAGGGTGTCTCTTCTGTGGTGGTTGCAGAGTGCTCATCTATTGGAGGGCCGCAGATTCGGCATACAGGATTGGATCCTGGTGACCACGGACGCCAGCCTGAGAGGCTGGGGAGCAGTCACACAAGGAAGAAACTTCCAGGGAGTATGGACGAGCCTGGAAACGTCTCTTCACATAAACATTCTGGAACTAAGAGCAATATACAATGCTCTAAGCCAGGCAGAACCTCTGCTTCAGGGAAAACCGGTGTTGATCCAGTCGGACAACATCACGGCAGTCGCCCATGTGAACAGACAGGGCGGCACAAGAAGCAGGAGTGCAATGGCAGAAGCTGCAAGGATTCTTCGCTGGGCAGAGAATCATGTGATAGCACTGTCAGCAGTGTTCATCCCGGGAGTGGACAACTGGGAAGCAGACTTCCTCAGCAGACACGATCTTCACCCGGGAGAGTGGGGACTTCATCCAGAAGTCTTCCACTTGCTGGTAACCCGTTGGGAAAGACTAATGGTGGACATGATGGCGTCTCGCCTCAACAAAAAACTGGACAGGTATTGCGCCAGGTCAAGAGATCCGCAGGCAATAGCTGTGGACGCGCTGGTAACGCCTTGGGTGTACCAGTCGGTGTATGTGTTTCCTCCTCTGCCTCTCATACCAAAAGTATTGAGAATTATACGGCAAAGAGGCGTAAGGACGATACTAGTGGTTCCGGATTGGCCAAGAAGGACTTGGTACCCGGAACTTCAAGAGATGATCACGGAAGATCCGTGGCCTCTACCTCTAAGGAGGGACTTGCTTCAGCAGGGTCCCTGTCTGTTTCAAGACTTACCGCGGCTGCGTTTGACGGCATGGCGGTTGAACGCCGGATCCTAAAGGAAAAAGGCATGCCGGAAGAAGTCATTCCTACTTTGATTAAAGCAAGGAAGGAAGTAACCGTGCAACATTATCACCGAATTTGGCGAAAATATGTTGCGTGGTGCGAAGATCGGAGTGCTTCGACGGAGGAATTTCAACTGGGTCAATTCCTACATTTCCTGCAATCAGGATTGTCTATGGGTCTCAAATTGGGATCTATTAAGGTTCAAATTTCGGCCCTGTCGATTTTCTTTCAAAAAGAATTGGCTTCAGTCCCTGAAGTCCAGACCTTTGTTAAGGGAGTGCTACATATACAGCCTCCTGTGGTGCCTCCAGTGGCACCGTGGGATCTCAATGTGGTTTTGGACTTTCTAAAATCTCATTGGTTTGAACCACTAAAGAAGGTGGATTTGAAATATCTCACATGGAAAGTGACCATGCTTCTAGCCCTGGCTTCGGCCAGGAGAGTGTCAGAACTGGCAGCTTTATCTTACAAAAGCCCATATCTGATTTTCCATTCGGACAGGGCAGAACTGCGGACTCGTCCGCATTTTCTCCCTAAGGTGGTGTCAGCATTTCATCTGAACCAGCCTATTGTAGTGCCTGCGGCTACAAGTGACTTGGAGGACTCCAAGTTACTGGACGTTGTCAGAGCATTAAAAATATATATTGCAAGGACAGCTGGAGTCAGAAAATCTGACTCGTTGTTTATATTGTATGCACCCAACAAGATGGGTGCTCCTGCGTCTAAGCAGACGATTGCTCGTTGGATCTGTAGCACAATCCAACTTGCACATTCTGTGGCAGGCCTGCCACAGCCTAAATCTGTAAAGGCCCACTCCACAAGGAAGGTGGGCTCATCTTGGGCGGCTGCCCGAGGGGT
The DNA here is from genome assembly GCF_028390025.1 of Pseudophryne corroboree. NCBI lineage: Eukaryota > Metazoa > Chordata > Amphibia > Anura > Myobatrachidae > Pseudophryne > Pseudophryne corroboree. Next base: position 956,540,098 of record NC_086445.1, on the reverse strand, counting down.
CTCGGCATTACAACTTTGCCGAGCAGCTACGTGGTCAGGGGAGAACACGTTTGTAAAATTTTACAAATTTGATACTCTGGCTAAGGAGGACCTGGAGTTCTCTCATTCGGTGCTGCAGAGTCATCCGCACTCTCCCGCCCGTTTGGGAGCTTTGGTATAATCCCCATGGTCCTTTCAGGAACCCCAGCATCCACTAGGACGATAGAGAAAATAAGATTTTACTTACCGATAAATCTATTTCTCGGAGTCCGTAGTGGATGCTGGGCGCCCATCCCAAGTGCGGATTATCTGCAATAATTGTACATAGTTATTGTTAACTAATTCGGGTTATTGTTGAAGGAAGCCATCTTTCAGAGGCTCCGCTGTTATCATACTGTTAACTGGGTTTAGATCACAAGTTGTACGGTGTGATTGGTGTGGCTGGTATGAGTCTTACCCGGGATTCAAAATCCTCCCTTATTGTGTACGCTCGTCCGGGCACAGTACCTAACTGGAGTCTGGAGGAGGGTCATAGGGGGAGGAGCCAGTGCACACCACCTGATCTGGAAAAGCTTTACTTTTTGTGCCCTGTCTCCTGCGGAGCCGCTATTCCCCATGGTCCTTTCAGGAACCCCAGCATCCACTACGGACTCCGAGAAATAGATTTATCGGTAAGTAAAATCTTATTTTTTTTCTCATATGGCTCTATTGCCTGATTCTGAGCGAGACAAAGTGGCGTCTGTGTCTATGGGGCATATGTACTAAGCCTTGCAGAGAGATAAAATAAAGGGAGATAAAGTCCTGACCAATCAGCTGCTAGCTGCTATGCTACAGGCTGTGTTTGGAAAATGACAGCTGAGAGCTGATTGGCTAGTACTTTTTTCACTCTCCACTTTATCTCTCTCCAAGGCTTAGTACATGTGCCCCACGTTTTTTGCCAGTCACATGTCTGACCATAGGTGTTTCAATAATGGGTGCAATGTGTGCAGTGCACATGGGCCCCTGGGTCCAGGAGGGGCCCACTCTGCACCCATTTGTAATACTTACCTTTCCAGAGTCGTGGCGAAAATTGCCGCCAAAATGGGTGCCGCGCATGCGCAGTAGCTAATTTGGTCTCCGGAACATGGCAGCCTCCATGTTTCTGGAGACCTGCGCATGCACAGTAGACTCTGGCACAATGCTGCGACGTACTGAGGAGAGGGTCACCCAGAGGTGCACACGGGGCCCCTCCACTGTTAAAATGCCCCTGTCTGTGACTTTATGCAAATGATGTTACATGTGCTTCCCTGGTTTACAGCTGTACGCTTATATATGCAAGGACTAAGACGCTCACTTTGAGCATATTTAGATGATCAAATACTGCTTAGTTTGCATGGATAATATTATATCATATATTACTGGACATCATGTATCAGCAGTTTAGCACCGGATAATCCACTTTAAATGCAATGCTTTATTAAGTTGTTCCTTTACTAACTTGTTGTTACTGTGTTGTTATGTTTTCTCACTATTATTTTCTATTTCATAGAGCACATTGTGAAGGGCCAAAGTCCAGGGGTATCACTTACTGTGGCTCCGTAGTGATCCAGTCCCAAAGCAGTGGTTCCCCTGGAGAGAGAACTAGGGCATATCCTTACTTTGAGTAATTGCAGTAACTAAGGTGCTGTACGTTTGGACAGATTATTTATTAGTGTAACATCAAAATAATGCTTTACAAGATGTTTTGCTGTCTTTTAACTGCTATTTTTTTTCAGAACTACAGTGCAAGTGACATTGAGGAGAGTGATGCTGTGTCAGAGTACAGGGAGACAGTTATCCTCCCCTGGGAGTCAGCCGTGGTAAGTAGCATTGGAGAGACCCAAGGTTCCATATGCTCAGAGATGAAACGTTGATCCACCCGCCCCTGAGACTGTGAAGAACTTAGGTGATATGCAGGAGTTGATATGAAGATTCTGCTGAATGAGCACCAACCAAATCAGCCTCGTCAGAAGCAGAGGATGACATGTCACAGTTTAGAAAGATTTTTATTAATGATCGTTGAAAACTGCCAAGATCACTTGTCTAGTGTAGAACCAAATACATTCTACTATAGTATATTCACCACGGAATGTCACCAAGCCATCCACCACATGCACTAATACATTAAAGTTACCCCAACTATTCTCAAACCTGCTCCATTCTTATACTGTATCTATATCACTGACATACAACTAAAGTTCCTGTACAACACATGCACAGTACATTAGGTGTTGCTATGAGGTTGCCTAGGGTGACAATGGTTACGGGGTGCCTAAAACACATGGGTGTTTTTGCTATCCCTGTGACACTGTCACACCAAGAGCTGGTTGTGGGCACTTCTTACTCATCAAGCCAGTAACTGCTGCTCCTCCATGTCTGTGATATGTTGGGTAGGGGTGGCCATTGGTAGTCTAGTACTGATGGCAAATAAATTTTTGACCAAATGGTTTGAAACTTTCAATGAGTGTGGCAATGGTCTAATGAGCAAAAACTACCACATTCCACTTGCTAAAGTAAGAAAGAGGTGTGCAAAGGCCTATGGTGTGCTGATGCCTTGAGTAGGAGTGCATCAAAAAATGCACTTCTGTACGGGATGTAGTTGACATCCTGGCATTCAGGATCCCAGCTTTCAGAATACTGGTGCCAGAATCCCGACAGCTGTCAGAAGGCTGACACTGAAATCAGGACAGCCGAAATCCAGAACATAAGTATGCCGGGAGGGTTAGGGTTAGGCTGTGGGAGGGGAGGGTTAGGGTTAGGCTGCAAGGGGAGGGTTAGGGTAAGGCTGTGGGAGGGAGGGTTAGGCTGCAGGGATAGGGTTAGGGTTAGGCTGTTGGGGAGGGTTAGGCTGTGGGGGGGCTTATGGTTATGCTGCAGGGAGGGTTAGGGTTAGTCTGCGAGGGGAGAGTTAGGGTTAGTCTGCAAGGGGAGGATTAGAGTTAGACTGTGGGGGGAGGGTTAGGCTGTGGGAGGGGGCTAAGGGTTACTCTGCAGGGAGGGAGGGTTAGGCTGCGAGAAGGGAGGGTTAGGTTAGGCTGTGGGGGAGGGTCAGGGTTAGGCTGTGGGGGGGCTTAGGGTTATGCTGCAGGGAGGGAGGGTTAGGCTGCGAGAAGAGAGGGTTAGGTTAGGCTGTGGGGGGAGGGTCAGGGTTAGGCTGTGGGGGGGCTTAGGGTTATGCTGCAGGGAGGGAGGGTTAGGCTGCGAGAAGAGAGGGTTAGGTTAGGCTGTGGGGGGAGGGTCAGGGTTAGGCTGTGGGGGGGCTTAGGGTTATGCTGCAGGGAGGGAGGGTTAGGTTGCGAGAAGGGAGGGTTAAGTTAGGCTATGGGGGGAGGGCTAGGGTTATGCTACAAGGAGGGAGGGTTAGGGTTAAACTGTGAGGTGGAGGGTTAGGCTTCAACACATAACCATGAAGAGATTTCGTATGTTATTACAGCTGGTGTCTTTATCATACTGATTCGTTATACATGGTTGACATATTGCCGGTGTGAGTATTCCCTATTGGTAGCAATATGCGCAGTAATAATATGTTGAATCTGGTATATCAGACCTTGTCTGTTGTTACAGCGAATGACTAATTTGAATAAAGTGGAATAGAGAGTTAGCTCTCAAATCTTTTCATGGTTATGGGCTGAAGCCCACCATGGAGTTTTGTAAGTATTGGCATGAGCACCAGGTGACGCACATAGGGGGTCATTCCGAGTTGTTAGCTCGTTGCCGATTTTCGCTATATTGCGATTAGTCGCTTACTGCGCATGTGCAAGGTTCGCAGAGCGCATGCGCTTAGTTATTTTACACAAAAGTTAGGTATTTTACTCATGGCATAACAAGGATTTTTCTTCGTTCTGGTGATCGTAGTGTGATTGACAGGAAGTGGGTGTTTCTGGGCGGAAACTGGACGTTTTCTGGGAGTGTGCGAAAAAACGCTGGCGTTTCTGGGAAAAACGCAGGAGTGTCTGAAGAAACGGGGGAGTGTCTGGGCGAACGCTGGGTGTGTTTGTGACGTCAAACCAGGAACGAAACTGACTGAACTGATCGCAGTGTAGGAGTAAGTCTGGAGCTACTCAGAAACTGCTAAGAAATTTCTATTCGCAATTCTGCTAATCTTTCGATCGCAATTCTGCTAAACTAAGATTCACTCCCAGTAGGCGGCGGCTTAGCGTGTGCAATACTGCTAACAGCAGCTAGCGAGCGAACAACTCGGAATGAGGGCCATAGGTTTGTGTAGGTGTTTGGCCACCGAATGCGTGTATATAGTTACTTTCACGGTGATTGGATGATCTGGCATCTCACGTATGTGACATATTGATTTTAATGATGATAATATGAATTTTTTTATAAGAACTATTGATATATTCAGTGCACAGGGGCCCGGGAGGCTAATAATGGGGGTAATTCCAAGTTGATCGCAGCAGGATTTTTTTTAGTAGTTGGGCAAAACCATGTGCACTGCAGGGGGGACAGATATAACATGTGCAGAGAGAGTTAGATTTGGGTGTGGTGTGTTCAATCTGCAATCTAATTTGCAGTGTAAAAATAAAGCAGCCAGTATTTACCCTGCACAGAAATAAAATAACCCACCCAAATCTAACTCTTTTTGCACATGTTATATCTGCCTCCCCTGCGGTGCACATGGTTTTGCCCAACTGCTAAAAAATTTCCTGCTGCGATCAACTTGGAATTACCCCCAATGTTCTTCTATGTTTATCTCTTTGTAGTATCTATATGGATGTAATTGTAAATTTGTTATACCTGATTGGCTAGTCTTGATTCACTTTTATAAAGATTCATAAAAGTGAATCGAAACGTTGACCATTACAAGCCTGAACTTTAACTGAATAAAGATTCCATTTTTACTGATCTATGTCGATGACGTCGTCTGTGGAGAGTGCACCCCCACACAAGTGGACACTACATGTATCTATGTGGCACCACCGCCGATAGGTGGTTGACCACTGGGAGCACCCCCCTGTTGTAATTTAATTGATGAGAGTGCAGGATTGTCTGTGTGTGTGTGTGTGTGTGTGTGTGTGTGTGTATATATATATATATATATAATTTGCTGCACTATATAAGACACTGTTAAATACATTTATTTATTTATTTATTTATTATCTCTCCTTCCTCCTCACACACACCACAGTCTTTGTCTCCCTCTCTCCTTCCTGCCGCACACACCCCACAGTCTGTCTCTCCTCAATGACTCCATGCTGCATTCCCAGCTCCGCTACCCTATCCCAAAGCCCGGTATACCCTCATCAATCCACTCTTACCACGGGGAAAGACTCACCTGCGCTGCACTCCCCAGAATCCAGACCCGAACACTGCACAGCAGGTATCATGCGGCCCTCACACCCCACCAGAAATGGTTGATGCAGGGCACAGGAATCCTGGCTAGTGGAGCTGCTGCCATGTCCCGTAACTGCCTGCAACAGAGCTGGACCCAGAAGAGCGGGCGACACTCGCGCTGCACAGTCACTGTGTGTAAGAGGCTCCTGACACTCTGAGACTGCACCCACACCTCCTACAGCTCACTGCCCTATTTGGACAAGACGTCTCACATCCCTGCCAGGCAGCACTAAGTGGTGTACCCTTGGGGCCCCTCTGATCCTAGGGACCCGGCACAGGTGTACCCTTTGCCCCCCCCACCACCCTGTCGCCATCCCTGATTCTGAATGCTGGTATCGTGAGTGCTGGTATCCTATACCCAACCCCTTCTATACATGGGGCACCCACAGAGCTTCCACATCACAAACATAACAACAAAAATGTCAGAAAACCCCCCAATAAGAACACAAAATTCCGAAAGAACATAATACATTTTTTTACACTGTCCTCAAGTTTCATATCACCATATTATATGATATTCAGACATTTGCAGCGGTATGTAAAGGAGTCCGAGAACGCCGAAGGTTCGCAATGGCGGTCGATCTTGGACATGCCTTGTAAGGGGCATGGAGAATGAATCAATTATATATATATATATCTATATATATATATATATACTATATATATATATATACTATATATATATATATATATATATATATAAAATCACGGTTCATGCCCTTTAATATTTCACAGCTGTCCTCTCTAGATTTGTGTATTTGCTTTCAGAAGACATTAAAATGTAAGAACAATGCAGAGAAATATTTACTTTTCTATTACAGTAGATGCAAAATTCCACTCAACCATTGTAGCCAATTAGCAGATTACATTTAAAATTAGCTCTTAAATGAAATGCTATTTAGTAACACAGCAGGAATAATGCAATCCTATAGAAGCAGATTTTATAGTTGAAAACTGAAGTTACAGTAGTGTAAAATATAATGAATTCCCTACAGGAAAGAAAAAGAAATGATATTAGAAACGGGCAGCTCCATAACTTATGTAACAGCGTTCCTGGAGATGGCAAGTTATTATACATATTATTCCTGTAGGTGGTTCATTATAAGTATGACATTCTTATCATATTTTGGGGTAAATAGTTTATGATGATATCTTCACACACACACACACACACACACACACACACACACACACACACACACACACACACACACACACTATATATCACTCTGAAATGCAAGAAAGGACAGGAGCACCTCCTAGTGCAATAGTACATAAACACCACCCAAATGTGCAATGTAAAACGAAGGTAGACCCGCACCAGATAGAAATAACTTAACTTTAACAGCTTCTCTCAATTCTTGTAATGATCCACACAAAGTCATCAACCACGTGAAGTTCCAAAGGATTTTAATACAGATCCATAATATAAAAAATATAAAAAACATACATGGGTGTATATTTACTAAAATTCGTATTTTTCAGAATGAGGTTAAAGTTCAAACACGAATGACATCGAATGTGTGAATTTGCAACTTTTTGTTTTTTTTACGCCTCATTTACTATGCTGTCGTATTCTGCATTTTCGTTTTTTCCGATGTCGATGTCATTCGTAATGTCGGGCAGTGTTTTACGTGAGTGATTAGTAAAACACTGCCGACATTAACACAATGAATCTCGGCCGGATCTGTGAGATCCGTGCAGGGCTTCATTGTGTACCTTAAAAAAGTGTTTAAAGAGTTAAAAAAAATTAAAAAAAAATGTGTGGGATCCCCCCTCCTAAGCAAAACCAGCCTCTGGCTCTTTGAGCCGGTCCTGGTTGTAAAAATATGGGGGGGGGGGAAATGACAGGGGTTCCCCCATATTTAAACAACCAGCACCGGGCTCTGCGTTTGGTCCTGGTGCAAAAAATACGGGGGACAAAAAACGTAGGGGTCCCCTGTATTTTTTGAACCAGCACCGGGCTCCACTAGTCAGAGAGATAATGCCACAGACGGGGGACACTTTTATATCGGTCCCTGCGGCCCTGGCATTAAATCACTAACTAGTCACCCTTGGCCGGGGTACCCTGGAGGAGTGGGGACCCCTTAAATCAAGAGGTCCCCCCCTCCAGCCACCCAAGGGCCAGGGGTGAAGCCCGAGGCTGTCCTCCCCATCCAAGGGCTGCGGATGGGGGGCTGATAGCCATGTGTAAAAATAAGAATATTGTTTTTTGTAGCAGTACTACAAGTCCCAGAAAGCCTCCCCCGCAAGCTGGTACTTGGAGAACCACAAGTACCAGCATGTGGTGGAAAAACGGGCCCGCTGGTACCTGTAGTACTACTACTACAAAAAAATACCCAAATAAAAACAGAACTCACACACCTTGAAAGTAAAACTTTATTACATAATGCACACCTACATTCACACATACTTACTTATGTTCACACGTGGCTCGGCCCACTTCTCCAAGTAGAATCCATGGGGTACCTGAAAATAAAATTATACTCACACAATCCAGTGTAGATCGGTCCTCTTCTGAGCTTGTAATCCACGTACTTGGCAAAAAAACAAACCGGAAAACCCGAACCACGCACTGAAAGGGGTCCCATGTTTACACATGGAACCCCTTTCCCCGACTGCCGAGACCCCCCGTGACTCCTGTCACAGAGGGTCCCTTCAGCCAATCAGGGAGCGCCACGTCGTGGCACTCTCCTGATTGCCTGTGCGCTCCTGAGCTGTCAGTCAGGCTGCGCACGGCAGAGATACAATGTAGCGCATAGGCGCTTCATTGTATCCAATGGTGGGAACTTTGCGGTCAGCGGTTGACCGTGAGTAACCTCACCAGGAAGATTACTGGTAGGCCGACGTGTCTGTGTGGCCTGTTTTGTGTGTTGTTATGTAGCCTCACCCCCCACACGACAGGCAGCCTAACACCCTCAGTGCACTGCATTGTTCCCATTCATTCTGCTTATATTCCATTTCTGCAGTACAGCAACGCTGTCATCCAGTGATACTGCCATGGCTACACGGTATGTTATACCTCTTGTGCTGCCCATGCCGGGCCACTTCTACAAAATTTTATAGGGCCACTTTTAGTTCCCAATCTGCCCCTGTTCTGCAGCAAAAGACACAAGGAAAGCGACAATTGCGTACATTGCACCTGGTCCCTGGTCCCACTATATGCTTGTTCCACCACTGATTTCATAAGATGTATAATCAATACATTTCCAAAACAGTATTTTTGTATTATAGTGTCAGCTCAGGAATAAAGTATGCCTGTCCTTTACTGGCTCGAGGCTTCCAGCTGCCTTCCACATTTGCCAAGTGTGATAATTGAATCTTTGAATTACTTTTCCCACCTGTTTGTTGCTAGGATATCCCTGCACACACGGCCCTTACATTGGAAAGTAATTCCGTACCATTCATAACCTCCTTCAACTGTCACTCTCTGCTCACCGTGTTTGCTATGAAATGGCAGATGCCCATAACATTAACAAGATGTGAAGCATTTTAAGTGACAGATAACCCTATTAAAACATGTTAGAATATCAGATGTAATGCTGGAGGCAATGGGAATATCATGGACATACTGCATACATAGAACACGGGAAATCTAATAGAACACTTTGTACCGCAAATAGTGATTGAAAGAACAAGCTGACTAGGTTCCCGCAATGGTTATAACAGACAACATGCAAAGGACAATCGTTTGTTAGAGAGACTATGTCAGATTACAGCCCAGGTGGCACTGATAGATTGTCATGTAATGACAGTGGCGACTAAACCATTTACTGTGCGGTTGTTTCACTGTCCTGCAAGATCATAAACACAATTTGAATTACTGTTAATATATGTGACTGCAGTAAGTTCGTAAGCACTTTGGGGGCTACCGGAAAGAAAACTATTATACAGTATAAATAAAATGAGTGTATTAGTAGTATATTGTTATTTTGTGGAAAATAATATGGGAGTACTGAATATATTGTCTGCCTGCTTCTAAAGTTTATCAGGCCGGAAAACACTAAGGGGGGGTATGTATTAAGCTTTTCCATAAAATGATGTAAGAAGAAACTAAAGTTTCTGCATAAGTTTATAGTTTCACAGAAATCTCTTGCAGAATGCTAATTAGCACTAAGATCGCAGCCCCCATTATTATGAATGGGGACTAAGGGGGTCATTCCGAGTTGATCGTAGCTGTGCTAAATTTCGCACAGCTACGATCATCATCCCAGACATGCGGGGATACGCCCAGCACAGGGCTAGTCCGCCCTGCATGTCAGTCCCTCCCCCCCCCCCACACACACACACACAAGTACAAAAGCATCGCACAGCGGCGATGCTTTTGTACTTGAAGAGTAACGCCCGGCCAGCGCCGCTCCTGCGGCTGGCCGCGAGTTACTCGTTGCTGCCCCTGGTTCGCAGCGGCTGTGTGTGACGTCACATAGCTGCTGCGGCCCACCCCCTGCGCGGTCCGGCTATGCCTGCATTGGCTGGACCGCACTAAACTCCTCCGTGCCGCCCCCTGCCGCCCAGAATAACAGATTAATATTGCACTAAATGTAGTGAAGTAAAAAATAAATATAAGAAATACAAATACTGTATATTACTACATTGGCATTTTATGTTCATGTGTGTTCACCTCTCTAAGCTAACAGGGTTATATAGAGAGGTAATTTAACAAGCCATATACAGAGCTGTACAGGGAAATAGTGCAATTTCTCTTTTGTGATAAGTCTTGAGTGCTTTCATGCTGAATGGCGTTCCGTTTATGTGTAGTCCACATTGATGTGTAGTACTATCCTGCCATGCTGGCCTTAAGCCCCGCCACCACTACTTTATCGGTAATCCCCGCCTCCTGGTGACCCCAGCTTTAAGCCACTCCTCCCGGGGACATCAGTTGCCAGTCACTGTGAAGGCAGTTAGGAGCGTGGGCTGGATAAGTAGAGAGGAGGCAGAGATACGAGCTAGTCACATCTCTGCAAAGGAGGAATGGTCTAGGGCAGACAGGATGACGTCCGATCTGCGGAATTAGTCGACGACGTTGGGAGTCGACCTAAGTCTTTAAAGACTCAGGGGGAGATGTATGAAGAAGTGAAAAGAGTGGAGAAGTGAGCCAGTGGAGAAGTTGCCCATAGCAACCATTTAGTTGCTACCTATAATTTTATAGAATGAACTTGATAAATTCTACCTCAAAGCTGATTGGTTGCCATGGGCTATTGGTTGCCACTTCTCCACTTTTTCAGTGCTTCATAAATCTATCCCTCAGGTTCCCGACGTCCACATGTAAGAGCCGGTGCTGGATTATTTGGGACCCTGGCATTTACTGTTTATAATTAGGGGAAGGTGGTGGGTGAGGGGTTCATAGCACTGCCACAAGGGCACACTTAGTTTAGGGGTCAAAGCCCAACAAGTAAAGGGCACCCTTAGAAATACCCCACCATCTGTGAAGACGTTGAAAGCCCCTGTAAGATAGTGGACCCCATTAAAGTACCCCTTCATGATAAGGGCAGTCCTGCTAGGATAAAAGGGACACAATGACTAGCATTTTCTTTCTTGTGCTGACCATTGTCCTGAATTACATCCATAAACTATAATAATAGTCTTTATCCTTATAATATATGAGCCATGTAAAGTGGCCAGGATGCAGTTCTTTATTTTTACACTAGTAAACTGCATGGTTTACATTCAAGCAGAATCATTTTATTTGTGTTTAGTTTTATACACCAGCAGATGTAATGTTGCTTAATATGCTTGGATAATAGTCTAACGGCAGCATAGAAGGTCTGGACCATCAATTGATTTTTCAATTGATTTCACTTCATTCCTTATAAAGGTTTATGTTGACTTGAAAAATAAGCAGTGAATTGATAAGTGCTAAATCAATAACCTGCAGACAAGAGATAAATATCCGTAATTGACTCAGAAGCTCTATTCGTAATGCTTGGCAAATTTCTTTTGCATTGTCTATTTGTGTTAAAGTTTACAAACTATTAAAGTTTTGCTGATAAATTTTGGCAAAAATGATGTCCTAACTTGTACCCTATTGTTCTGCTGACTTCATTTTTAACTATTCATCTCTATTAATACAATATTTGATCAGCAGAACTTTTGCTATTATTATTATTATCAGTGTTATTCGTATTATTACCACTACGGTTTATTTGTAGTAAAAGTGTATTAAAAAGATCCTGCTGTCTGGTTCTGGGTTCCCATTTTGTATATACTGTACCTCATGTAGTTCCTGGGTTTTAATTATGTACAAAAATACCCAACAACAGTGTTCTGCCATGAAACAATTTACATAGAAGAACCTGTATAAAAGGGGCCAAACTCAGCTACCTAACAGTCTATGCTGTTTCGAACAACTTGTTTACAGGTTCACCATATGGACAAAACTTATAAGATCTGCCATGAGTAGCAATTTGCACCTTATTCGCATCATAGAAACATAGAATGTGATGGCAGATAAGAACCACTTGGCCCATCTAGTCTGCCCCTATTTTTTACCATATTGTTATCTCAAACCTTATTTGATCCTTATTTCTTTGTAAGGATATCCTTATGTCTATCCCATGCATTTTTAAATTGCTCTACTGTCTTAGTCTCTACTACCTCTGATGGGAGGCTATTCCACTTGTCCACTACCATTTCTGTGAAGTAATTTTTCCTCAAATTTCCCCTGAACTCCCCCCCTTACCCGCTCCAGTCTTCGTGTCCTATTGCTTCCCTTTATTTAATCATGTGTCGCATTATACATGCGTCAAGGTGCCGCTGTGATCCCGTTCCCAATGACAATTTCATTGCATAGTGATTGACAGAAAGTAACAGTTTGGCGGAGGTTACAGGAAGTGGTTGGAACAATGCAGTTGCGTCATGTCCGTTTTCAGGGCATGTATCTGCCATCAGCTGCAAGCTCTTAGGTACAAAAATATGGTGCCTGCATCACTACTGCCGTGTCTAGTCTACGTATGCATAAGGCTACCATTAAACCTAATGTTCCTTGTTCTTACTATACGTATAGGCTGTGAATGTGTATGCAACTGCGAATGAGTTGCAATAGCTTCAGTGGGCATCTCTTTTCATTTCTGGCCGGCAACTTAACTTGCTGATATCCGCAGTTACGAAACTGAGAATATCGCACTTGCAATTGCACAGTGTGCTAATCACACAAGATTAGTACTTTTGTTGCGAAAGAATAAAGGTGTAAAGTTGCAGATGAAGGGGCCCACTTATCAACGAGTGATAAAACTCATTGTGAATGACATAACTCATTATGGCCCAGATGTATCAAGCCTTGGGGAGTGATAAATTGCATGGTGATAAAGTACCAACCAATCAGCTCCTAACTGTCATTTTTCAAACCCAGCCTGTAACATGGCAGTTAAAAGTGGATTGGCTAGTACTTTATCACCATGCAATTTATCACTCTCCAAGGCTTGATAAATCTGGGTCAACGTATGATAAATGGTGCTCCAGCCATTCAGTTCCCAACTGTCATTTTTCAAGCACATGGCAGTTAGGAGTGGAACACATGACAATTAGGAGCTGATGATGAGTTTTATCACTCATTGATAAATGAACCCCTAAGCACACAGTATTAATATTTGGCAAGAGGCGTAGTGTAGGAAGCTCGTATTGAAACTCATTGAATTGTATATTAGTGATGTAAATAAGACCCACATTTTGAGTAAAAGTCTCTCCAGGGATCATTGGCATGGCTAAGATACAAAGTCTGTGGCACACCAATTGGGGCCAGGGCTGAATTTAGGGTTCAGGTTGCCCATAGGCACATTATTGGCCACCCCCGCCCCCTCCTCACCCATCAGGTCATTGCCCCCTTCTTTTCGGGTGCCAGTCCAGATGCCTCGAGACCACAAAAGCAGACCCAACCTCATCCCACTACCAACTCCTGGACCACAATTTGCTGCCCACTGTCTTACCCCCATCATTTGCTAAATTAAAAAAAAAACAACAAAAAATAATAATAAAAAAAAAATATATATATATATATATATATATATATATATATATACTAGCTGGAGTACCTGGCGTTGCCCTGGATTTTAAGAATGTCTGTGTACAAAAATAAATGTAAATATTAAACACACAGTATAAATATCATTGTAGATAGCTGAATACCCGTGCTTCGCTACGGGATGAGGATGGTAAATTAGAATGATAGTTGTTCGTTAATTTACGTTGGTTGGAGATCTAGTATATAGTCATATCTTGCTTCTCTGTAGTGGCCGGACCCCTTTTCGGTCCGCCAAGGGACCCTGCTCTTCCCACTATACAACTCTCAGTCTGTGGTCTCCTGCTGCCTCCATTCCCCTCCTCACATCATGTCAGCGCCCCTGTGAAATAATCAATTTTTTTTACAGTTTCTTATATAGCGCAGCACGTTATGCATCTCCTGATATACTCTGTGCTGCTGGGGGCCATGCTACTTCCACTATATAACTCTCAGTGTGTGGGTTTGTGTTACCTCCATTCCCCTCCTCACATCATGTCACTGGCCCTGTCACATGCAGCCCTGTCATTACTGACATATCATGCATGTCCTGATATAGTGTGTGCTGCTGGCCCACCCCTAGGGGTGCTAGTGGTGTGTTACCCCCACAGTGTTTGTTCCCACAGTGAAAGTCATATGTGTACCAAGTTTGTTGTAAATTGCTGCAGGCATTCCAGAGTTATGGTGTCTGCTGAAATACTCAGTGCTGCTGCCTCACCCCTAGGGGTGTCTTCCTCCCACAGTGTTTGTTTCCAGATTGTAAGGCATATGCGTACCAATTTTTGAGTACATTGCTCCAGCAATTCCGGAGTTATGCTGTCTCCTGATATACTCTGTGCTGCTGTCTCCCCCCTAGGGGTGCTAGGGAGTTATAATTGTTTTAGTTGCCTCCACCATGTTTTAATACGCTCGTATGTAAAATTTCACGATCTTTGGTTGTAAACTGTGGATTTGTATAGAAAGACAGCAGGACGGATTTTCGCTTTTATATAGCAGATATATATATATATATATATATATGTATATATATATATATATATATGTGTATATTTATATATATAATTGTAATGATGAAATAAAAAGGATCATCTGGCTCTTATCAGACAGGTGTGCCGCCCCCCAGCAAGTGCCACCCCTAGGCGGGCTCCTAGTGGGAAATCCGTTACTGATCGGGGCTATTTAGCGCAATTCGAGCAATGGATAGATTACTCTTTATTGGCTTGTCTGAAGCCTTTGCAATGAGCATTCATGTTCAATAATAATCTGAGCATTTCTTTAATAAGTGGACACTTTAATTGGGACTAGTAGTGCCTCACTATTGAAGAAGAACAAACATCTTACCCCATCCAATAAAATATCAGGTGCCTGATTGTAGGGCCCTAATGTTCCTTAAATCCTGGCCCCTGACTGTGAACATAGTTACAGATTTGGAGACCTTCTTGACAATATTAATTCTGGAGATCTCATTTAACTTCAAATATGTTGCAAAATACTAAGCACAGTATCACCTGTGAAATTATGACTATTTTTTTCATAATTAAATAAACCGCAATATTTAATTAATTTTCTTTCGACACAGAACATTAGTAAAGTTGCATTTGGATGGTTGTTATTGCAAATGTTTCCCAATTAAATATATACTTTGTTGAAACTTTAATTAATAATAATAAATAATTAATAAATATGAACATTTTCCAACACGTGCCATATTACACACCAAAATCTATATGGGGAATAAAAAATGCATTTATTCATGTTAGAAATATCCTAGAGCTCCCGGAATTGTTAAGTCAACAACAGATCCACCTAGAGGTCGTCTATTCAGCTGCCTGCTGTAATGGATGTGGTATACTTTGCATTAAGGAAAACTCTCGTGACTGTGTATAATAAAGATATATGTGAACCATTAAATGTGTATTAAGTCAATATCTACATTGATTTTAGTGAGAATTCAATTTTGTTTAATCATTTCTAATGATCTCAAACATATTCACAGCTGAAGACATATTACAAAATGGAGACTTGATAAAAGCATGTGCATTTAATCTGCATTGCATTTCACGGTACAGGATGGTAATGTGCAGATTGTGATATCCTTTTAACGGACGTTGCGGCTCAGTTATTATGACTCGCGCATATTTCTTCGACTGCCATATAATGGAGGCATATCTACTAATCTGAGCAATTGATTTTCTGGTTTATGTAGGAATTGCTGGTCCAAGGAGATACTGGCACCGTTATTATAGTTATCTATTCACAGTATAAAGACACATACATGAGCAGTGTACTGTACAAAAGGGAGACAAAGCTACTGTAACTTACACTGAGAGAGCATATAGATACTATCTATACAGAGGGGTGAATGTGTCCTCTTCACTGGAACATAGGCCCTCATTCCGAGTTGTTCGCTCGGTATTTTTCATCGCATCGCAATGAAAATCCGCTTAGTACGCATGCGCAATGTTCGCACTGCGACTGCGCCAAGTAACTTTGCTATGAAGAAAGGATTTTTACTCACGGCTTTTTCATCGCTCCGGCGATCGTAATGTGATTGACAGGAAATGGGTGTTACTGGGCGGAAACACGGCGTTTCAGGGGCGTGTGGCTGAAAACGCTACCGTTTCCGGAAAAAACGCAGGAGTGGCCGGAGAAACTGTGGGAGTGCCTGGGCGAACGCTGGGTGTGTTTGTGACGTCAACCAGGAACGACAAGCACTGAACTGATCGCACAGGCAGAGTAAGTCTGAAGCTACTCCAAAACTGCTACGAGGTTTGTGATCGCAATATTGCGATTACTTCGGTCGCACTTTTAAGAAGCTAAGATACACTCCCAGTAGGCGGCGGCTTAGCGTGTGTAACTCTGCTACATTCGCATTGCGACCGATCAACTCGGAATGAGGGCCATAATACAACAAAATGATGCAAATACAACAGCATAGCATACAGTATAGATAACTCCGTTTATACGGTTCCGCCACGTGCTAGTATCACTTATCAGGCAGTACGTTTTGGGAGGGGAGACAAAATGGAGATAATTAACGTAGGGAATGTGAACTGGCAAATTTTCTAAATTAGGGCCGTTCCATGAAATACATGACACTGTAAAAAAAAAATCTGTAGCTGTGTTATCTTTTGAGTTTTCAACATAGGTTGACAGGTTAAATTATAGCTCTTTCTCATAGGTCTTCCTAAAAAAACATAACACAGGCTCATAGTACAAAGAGTTAAGCTGAATTTTTTAAGTAGAAGTTTCCTTTATGTCCTGCATATGACACCCAAAGGCCCATTGGTAGTGTTTTGTCGGAAGAGATAATCACTCTTAGAAAATAAATAAATATAACCATTTGAATTTTAAACTGCGCACAGTTAATATGCAAATGTTCTTGGTAGTCTGTAATTTAATGGCGCTCTCTCAGAGGCCACCTTAGGCGGTTGGCATGCACAGATAGGGTGTACACCCGGGAAAATCTAGGTCTGCGCTATGTCCCACTATAATACCAACTCCATCACCTCACATATCTATAAGCATATTATATCACACAGTAATGCTCCCAATTCATATCATGCCGAAAATAACTGGTTGGTGTATTTATAGAATACATATACAACTCAGAGCACTGCTCTATCCTCAGCTCCATTCGGGGGTGGTGATTAGTATGCTAGTAGGAGGGCAGTACGGATGGTGTAATGGTTAGCATTACTGCCTCACAGCACTGAGGTCATGGGTTCAATTCCCACCATGGCCCTACCTGTGTGGAGTTTGCATATTCTCCCTGTACTTGCGTGGGTTTCCTCTGGGTTCTCTGATGGAAGAACCCGGAGGAAGAACCCAGAGTTTGTATCCGACATTACGGTGTAGCACATGTACATATATGTCGTCCAATCCAGACTGACATATCGCTCACAATGGCGCATATTGGGCAGAGCTGCACATCAAACCTGACGATATCACAAACCTCCTGTAGTATGCTAATGGAAGATAGAACATGATCATTCCGTCCTTCATTAACATCTCTCAATGTGCTCAATGGGGTGGTCTTCAGTTTGCCGGCTATTGGGATCCAGGCACACAGTATACCAACACCCGGCATACCGACACCTTTTCTCCCTCTTGGGAGTCCACAACCCCCCGGAGGGAGAATAGATAGCGTAGCGCGTAGTGCGCCACCGCGCCCGCAAGGGGCTCATTTACGCTCGCCAAGCTGACAGTATGCCGGCGGTTGGGATTCCGGCGCCAGTTTGCTGGCCGCCGAGAGCCCGGCCGCCGGCATTTCATGCTACACCCGTTCAATGTGTACCCTGGTACTGATATGATCGCTAGTGATGAGCGGGTTCGGTTTCTCGGAAACCGAACCCCCCCGAACTTCACGCTTTTTACACGGGTCCGAGGCAGACTCGGATCTTCCCGCCTTGCTCGGTTAACCCGAGCGCGCCCGAACGTCATCATCCCGCTGTCAGATTCTCGCGAGGCTCGGATTCTATCGCGAGACTCGGATTCTATATAAGGAGCCGCGCGTCGCCGCCATTTTCACACGTGCATTGAGATTGATAGGGAGAGGACGTGGCTGGCGTCCTCTCCGTTTAGAGTAGACTAGAGAGTAGTAGAGACACTTGATTTACTAATTTTGGGGAGCATATTAGGAGTACTACTTGCTGATAGTGTGACCAGTGACCACCAGTTTAATTAATCCGTTCTCTGCCTGAAAAAAAACGATACACAGTGTGACACAGTCACATACCATATCTGTGCTCAGCCTCAGTGTGCTGCATCATCTATGTAATACTGTATATCTGACTGTGCTGAGTGCTCACTGCTCACACAGCTTAATTGTGGGGGAGACTGGGGAGCAGTTATAGCAGGAGTACATATTTTAACAGTGCACACTTTTGCTGCCAGAGTGCCACTGCCAGTGTGACTGACCAGTGACCACTGACCACCAGTATATTGTGATTGTCTGCCTGAAAAAGTTAAACACTCGTCGTGTGGTGTTTTTATTCTATAAACGCATTCTGCTGACAGTGTCCAGCAGGTCCGTCATTATATAATATATACCTGTCCGGCTGCAGTAGTGATATATATATATTTTTTATATCATTATCATCCAGTCTATATTAGCACTGCAGCAGACGCAGTACGGTAGTCCACGGCTGTAGCTACCTCTGTGTCGGCAGTTGCTCGTCCATCCATAATTGTATACCACCTACCCGTGGTGTTTTTTTTCTTTCTATCTTCTTGATACTAGTAGCTTACTTTAGGAGTCTGCAGTGCTGAGCTGACAGTGTCCAGCAGGTCCGTCATTATATAATATATACCTGTCCCGCTGCAGTAGTGATATATATATATTTTTTATATCATTATCATCCAGTCTATATTAGCAGCAGACGCAGTACGGTAGTCCACGGCTGTAGCTACCTCTGTGTCGGCAGTCGCTCGTCCATCCATAATTGTATACCACCTACCCGTGGTGTTTTTTTTTTTTCTATCTTCTTGATACTAGTAGCTTACTTTAGGAGTCTGCAGTGCTGAGCTGACAGTGTCCAGCAGGTCCGTCATTATATAATATATACCTGTCCGGCTGCAGTAGTGATATATATATATATTTTATATCTCATTATCATCCAGTCTATATTAGCAGCAGATGCAGTACGGTAGTCCACGGCTGTAGCTACCTCTGTGTCGGCAGTCGCTCGTCCATCCATAATTGTATACCACCTACCTGTGGTGTTTTTTTTTTTCTATCTTCTTGATACTAGTACCTTACTTTAGGAGTCTGCAGTGCTGACAGTGTCCAGCAGGTTCGTCATTATATAATATATACCTGTCCGGCTGCAGTAGTGATATATATATATTTTTTATATCATTATCATCCAGTCTATATTAGCAGCAGACGCAGTACGGTAGTCCACGGCTGTAGCTACCTCTGTGTCGGCAGTCGCTCGTCCATCCATAAGTATACTAGTATCCATCCATCTCCATTGTTTACCTGAGGTGCCTTTTAGTTGTGCCTATTAAAATATGGAGAACAAAAATGTTGAGGTTCCAAAAATAGGGAAAGATCAAGATCGACTTCCACCTCGTGCTGAAGCTGCTGCCACTAGTCATGGCCGAGATGATGAAATGCCAGCAACGTCGTCTGCCAAGGCCGATGCCCAATGTCATAGTACAGAGCATGTAAAATCCAAAACACCAAATATCAGTAAAAAAAGGACTCAAAAATCTAAAATAAAATTGTCAGAGGAGAAGCGTAAACTTGCCAATATGCCATTTACCACACGGAGTGGCAAGGAACGGCTGAGGCCCTGGCCTATGTTCATGGCTAGTGGTTCAGCTTCACATGAGGATGGAAGCACTCAGCCTCTCGCTAGAAAAATGAAAAGACTCAAGCTGGCAAAAGCACAGCAAAGAACTGTGCGTTCTTCGAAATCACAAATCCACAAGGAGAGTCCAATTGTGTCGTTTGCGATGCCTGACCTTCCCAACACTGGACGTGAAGAGCATGCGCCTTCCACCATTTGCACGCCCCCTGCAAGTGCTGGAAGGAGCACCCGCAGTCCAGTTCCTGATAGTCAGATTGAAGATGTCAGTGTTGAAGTACACCAGGATGAGGAGGATATGGGTGTTGCTGGCGCTGGGGAGGAAATTGACCAGGAGGATTCTGATGGTGAGGTGGTTTGTTTAAGTCAGGCACCCGGGGAGACACCTGTTGTCCGTGGGAGGAATAGGGCCATTGACATGCCTGGTGAAAATACCAAAAAAATCAGCTCTTCGGTGTGGAAGTATTTCAACAGAAATGCGGACAACATTTGTCAAGCCGTGTGTTGCCTTTGTCAAGCTGTAATAAGTAGGGGTAAGGATGTTAACCACCTCGGAACATCCTCCCTTATACGTCACCTGCAGCGCATTCATCATAAGTCAGTGACAAGTTCAAAAACTTTGGGCGACAGCGGAAGCAGTCCACTGACCAGTAAATCCCTTCCTCTTGTAACCAAGCTCACGCAAACCACCCCACCAACTCCCTCAGTGTCAATTTCCTCCTTACCCAGGAATGCCAATAGTCCTGCAGGCCATGTCACTGGCAATTCTGACGAGTCCTCTCCTGCCTGGGATTCCTCCGATGCATCCTTGCGTGTAACGCCTACTGCTGCTGGCGCTGCTGTTGTTGCTGCTGGGAGTCGATGGTCATCCCAGAGGAGAAGTCGTACTCGTAAGACCACTTTTACTACTTCCACCAAGCAATTGACTGTCCAACAGTCCTTTGCGAGGAAGATGAAATATCACAGCAGTCATCCTGCTGCAAAGCGGATAACTGAGGCCTTGGCATCCTGGGCGGTGAGAAACGTGGTTCCGGTATCCATCATTACTGCAGAGCCAACTAGAGACTTGTTGGAGGTACTGTGTCCCCGGTACCAAATACCATCTAGGTTCCATTTCTCTAGGCAGGCGATACCGAAAATGTACACAGACCTCAGAAAAAGACTCACCAGTGTCCTAAAAAATGCAGTTGTACCCAATGTCCACTTAACCACGGACATGTGGACAAGTGGAGCAGGGCAGGCTCAGGACTATATGACTGTGACAGCCCACTGGGTAGATGTATGGACTCCCGCCGCAAGAACAGCAGCGGCGGCACCAGTAGCAGCATCTCGCAAACGCCAACTCTTTCCTAGGCAGGCTACACTTTGTATCACCGCTTTCCAGAATACGCACACAGCTAAAAACCTCTTACGGCAACTGAGGAAGATCATCGCAGAATGGCTTACCCCAATTGGACTCTCCTGTGGATTTGTGGCATCGGACAACGCCAGCAATATTGTGTGTGCATTAAATCTGGGCAAATTCCAGCACGTCCCATGTTTTGCACATACCTTGAATTTGGTGGTGCAGAATTATTTAAAAAACGAGAGGGGCGTGCAAGAGATGCTGTCGGTGGCCAGAAGAATTGCGGGACACTTTCGGCGTACAGGCACCACGTACAGAAGACTGGAGCACCACCAAAAACGCCTGAACCTGCCCTGCCATCATCTGAAGCAAGAAGTGGTAACGAGGTGGAATTCAACCCTCTATATGCTTCAGAGGTTGGAGGAGCAGCAAAAGGCCATTCAAGCCTATACAACTGAGCACGATATAGGAGGTGGAATGCACCTGTCTCAAGCGCAGTGGAGAATGATTTCAACGTTGTGCAAGGTTCTGCAACCTTTTGAACTTGCCACACGTGAAGTCAGTTCAGACACTGCCAGCCTGAGTCAGGTCATTCCCCTCATCAGGCTTTTGCAGAAGAAGCTGGAGACATTGAAGGAGGAGCTAACACAGAGCGATTCCGCTAGGCATGTGGGACTTGTGGATGGAGCCCTTAATTCGCTTAACAAGGATTCACGGGTGGTCAATCTGTTGAAATCAGAGCACTACATTTTGGCCACCGTGCTCGATCCTAGATTTAAAACCTACCTTGGATCTCTCTTTCCGGCAGACACAAGTCTGCTGGGGTTCAAAGAACTGCTGGTGACAAAATTGTCAAGTCAAGCGGAACGCGACCTGTCAACATCTCCTCCTTCACATTCTCCCGCAACTGGGGGTGCGAGGAAAAGGCTCAGAATTCCGAGCCCACCCGCTGGCGGTGATGCAGGGCAGTCTGGAGCGACTGCTGATGCTGACATCTGGTCCGGACTGAAGGACCTGACAACGATTACGGACATGTCGTCTACTGTCACTGCATATGATTCTCTCCCCATTGAAAGAATGGTGGAGGATTATATGAGTGACCGCATCCAAGTAGGCACGTCAGACAGTCCATACTTATACTGGCAGGAAAAAGAGGCAATTTGGAGGCCCTTGCACAAACTGGCTTTATTCTACCTAAGTTGCCCTCCCACAAGTGTGTACTCCGAAAGAGTGTTTAGTGCCGCCGCTCACCTTGTCAGCAATCGGCGTACGAGGTTACATCCAGAAAATGTGGAGAAGATGATGTTCATTAAAATGAATTATAATCAATTCCTCCGTGGAGACATTGACCAGCAGCAATTGCCTCCACAAAGTACACAGGGAGCTGAGATGGTGGATTCCAGTGGGGACGAATTGATAATCTGTGAGGAGGGGGATGTACACGGTGATATATCGGAGGATGATGATGAGGTGGACATCTTGCCTCTGTAGAGCCAGTTTGTGCAAGGAGAGATTAATTGCTTCTTTTTTGGTGGGGGTCCAAACCAACCCGTCATTTCAGTCACAGTCGTGTGGCAGACCCTGTCACTGAAATGATGGGTTGGTTAAAGTGTGCATGTCCTGTTTATACAACATAAGGGTGGGTGGGAGGGCCCAAGGACAATTCCATCTTGCACCTCTTTTTTCTTTCATTTTTCTTTGCGTCTTGTGCTGTTTGGGGGTGTTTTTTGGAAGGGCCATCCTGCGTGACACTGCAGTGCCACTCCTAGATGGGCCAGGTGTTTGTGTCGGCCACTAGGGTCGCTTAGCTTACTCACACAGCTACCTCATTGCGCCTCTTTTTTTCTTTGCGTCATGTGCTGTTTGGGGGGTGTTTTTTGGAAGGGCCATCCTGCGTGACACTGCAGTGCCACTCCTAGATGGGCCAGGTGTTTGTGTCGGCCACTAGGGTCGCTTATCTTAGTCACACAGCTACCTCATTGCGCCTCTTTTTTTTCTTCTTTGCGTCATGTGCTGCTGTTTGGGGAGTGTTTTTTGGAAGGGCCATCCTGCGTGACACTGCAGTGCCACTCCTAGATGGGCCAGGTGTTTGTGTCGGCCACTTGGGTCTCTTAGCTTAGCCATCCAGCGACCTCGGTGCAAATTTTAGGACTAAAAATAATATTGTGAGGTGTGAGGTGTTCAGAATAGACTGAAAATGAGTGGAAATTATGGTTATTGAGGTTAATATTACTTTGGGATCAAAATTACCCCAAAATTCTATGATTTAAGCTGTTTTTTAGGGTTTTTTGAAAAAAACACCCGAATCCAAAACACACCCGAATCCGACAAAAAAAATTCGGTGAGGTTTTGCCAAAACGCGTTCGAACCCAAAACACGGCCGCGGAACCGAACCCAAAACCAAAACACAAAACCCGAAAAATTTCCGGTGCTCATCACTAATGAACGCTTGAGAGTATGTACCCAGTTTATTATTTACAGCGGACAGTGCAATACTGTATGTACACCTGCTGGAATTCATCTGCTCTGACGACCCTTGAAACTGCCTGTTTAGTGGAAGCTGAGGATATTACTGGAAGTTGCTTTACATGTGCAGCCTGTACCCCATATCCACCTCTCACACCTGAGCTGTCATGCAGGTGATCACTTATACAACAGTGGAAGGGCTTTTACCAGCATTAGGATCAAGTCTCAGACAAGACTACAGCAAAAGAAGATGAAGCAGTCACTGTGGCGTGAGACTCTCAATCAGCTCCTGTCTGTGCTCTCATTACACTTATTACAGTTCAGTGAAACGTATAATAAAACCTATACAATCACTACATGCTGCACTACAAGTTACTAAGCTACTGCTGTGGTGGGAAATCAGTGATGTTTTGCTGGTAATAGTGCAGCTGATTCTGAGGTGGAAGCAAAGCAAAAGCAGCAAGTAACTTTTGTGGGGCAGATGTATTAACCTGGAGAAGGGATAAAGAAGGGATAAACCAGTGATAAGTGCAAGGTGATAACGCACCAGCCAATCATTACGGATTTGAAAAATGACAGTTAGGAGCTGAGTGGCCGGTGCGTTATCACCTTCCACTTATCACTGCTTTATCACTTCTTTATCCCTTCTCCAGGCTTAATACATCTGCACCAGTGTTTGGAACAAACCATGCTGTAATACAAGGGCTGAAAGTGCTTTTATTATTTTTACAAGCAGGGTAAATACTGTCCGCTCCCAAATCTAAATCTCTCTGCACATGTTATATGATATTTGCCCCACCGGTGCTACATTGTTTTACCAAGTTACTTGCTCTTTTTCGTTTTGCTCCAAATGCAGAAACAGCCCCGACATGTTTATTTAAGAAAGGAAAACAAGTAGTTTTACTGTGTGCTAACTAATACTCCTTTCAGACTGCCAGAATAACCCAGGTTATTTCTGGATCGACCTGGGTCGCGGCTGAGTCTGAAAGAGGCCAGGAAAAGTAACCTGTGTCGAATGAGCTGGCAGTCCAATTCAGGTAGTGACCAGGGTTGGACACAGACCGATCCGGGTCACGATGACCCAGGCTGTGCTGCATACCACCAGATTGGCTGCCTGCAGTGGCGGTTGGAAATGACATCATCTCCAAGAATCCCCACTGTAAAGCCAGATAGACCAGTGTGAAAGGGTTCTAAGGTGTGTTGCATCCGGGTTGGACCCTTGTTCAAAATCCCAGGTCAGACCTGGTATTTGGATTTGAAAGGGTTATTAATTAAATGTATAATGGTGTTACTTATAAAATACTCAGATACTGGTAATATTGTAATAGTTTGGTGAAGATGAGGGTCTCACTCATGGCAGGAGCTGTCTTGGGGTCAGACTCTCCCGACATGGACAACCCTCTTACTGTATTTGTTTTACAGAATGCAAAAAGCAAAAAACAAAAACAAAAATGACAGTAACAAGCTCCACTTTTCTTATATTGCGACATACTAATTTTGCGGATTCAGATGATGTACCTAATATTATTTAACTATTATATATATTAATTATATAATGTGAGGGTGGTTCAATAAATAAAGTAACAAGACCCCTCATTGCATAAATTAATTCAACACATACATATATGCATAACAATAGTATGGCCTTTGTACAGATTATTTTTCCACATAGTCCCCATACTTATTTAAGCTTTTATTCCACCAGTACATCAAGGCATCTATCCGGCATAGAAATTAATGTCAAGTGCAGGAAGCCAGGACATGATGACTTGCTGAACACTGAAGAACCAGGTGCTTCTTCAGTGGTTCAAAGAGATGGAAATATCTCTGTGCCAAGTCAGGGCTGTAGGGAGGATGGCCCATTAACTCCCAATGGTAGCGCCGTAACAACTCACGTGGGTTGTTGGCTGAGTGTGGCCCGACCCAAACCAATTTCTGTGACATGATGTTATCACCACACACCTTGAAGGGTTGGCAATGAATTTCAGCTACTGTTGTGCCCTTTAGACGCAGAGATCTGATCACACTACGCACCTCAGTGTTTGACCATGTTTCGCAAGCCCCTCCATCTTACATCTCATGTTGGGACAGAATGACTGACATGAGGCGCAGTGTAATGGCCGTGAGGTGAAGCAGTGGTCTACCTGCTCTGGCATGGCGGGAAATTAGAATTAAATAGAGAACTTTGCACATATGAGCGATCATGTTATCTTATTTATTGAACCACCCTCGTCTAACATACATTTATTCAGTTATTTATATAGCACACACATATTACCCAGCGCTATAACACAGAATTCTGTGGCATGTGGACTTTCAATGGGTAAGTATCCCATGAGCTAAAATATTTTGTGTTTAGGAATGTGTGATACAATATGATGCAGTTATAGATTAAAATATATGTTTTCAATGTATGTGTCTACTCTAACATGTGAAGCTCCGGATGGAGGCATAAGACTATACATTGTTAACTTGCAAATTTTCAATAAAGTTTTTGTATTTAGTTTTATTTTGCAATGCATTATTTTTCTCCCATTACCTTTAACTTGCTCCAGTCTGACTTGATCCAGTGGTGCAGCACAGGGATCGGCTGGAACAGCTGGGGACATGCTAGGAAGAAATACAGACAGAAGCCGATGTATCCTGCATGATTCTGAAGCTTATCTCCCGATGGCTTTAGTCAGACTTGGGTCTGGTGAGATATGTTCGAGCGTAAGTAGGTATGGATCGTTATCTAGCTTTATCATCTGGTCTACACCATGGGGATCCAGGGCATTGTTACATCAAACTTGTTTTCTTCGATATATTACAACATTGACAGCATACAGATATTAACAAGAGAAATGGGAAAATCACTGCAGACACATCCATTTTTCGTAAAAGAAACAATGTAAAAAACGAAGAAGAGCAGGTAGGGACCAGTTTCAGTATAATATTTTTTTTGCTTATATGTGATACAGTACCTGTAACTTGCCGTAAAAAATACCTTTTAGAAAACTATGGCCATTTTATACTGTTATATGATGTCACTTTTTATTCAGAAACAGAAGAGATACAGTGAGGGGTTTCAATCTGCCTACCTCCACTTTGTCCTATGATGTAAGGATGAATACGTTGTTCTAGTAATAATAACAATAATTTTGACAGAGGGCTTTTCTCCTGAAGACTCAGGATGCTTTACAGGTGCAGGAAGGAAATCATAATAAGAGGAGGCTGCCATTTTGGGTGTACTGCAATGGTTACAGTGTGTTTAACAAGCTCGCTGCCTAGGTGTCATTCTTGACTCTGAACTGTCCTTTGTTCCCCACATTCAATCTCAAAATCATGTTACATACATCTAAGAAACATATCCAAAATACCACAATATCTTTCACAAGACACAGCAAAAACTCTAATCCATGCTCTCATTATCTCCCGCATTGATTATTGTAATAGTCTCTTGGCTGGTCTTCCCAAACATAGGCTCTCATCACTACTATCCATTTTGAATGCAGCTGCGAGGCTAATCTTCCTCGCTAGATGTTCATCGCCTGCAGATCCGCTTTGTCAGTCCCTCCATTGGTTACCGGTATTCTATTGTATTAAATATAAAATATTTTTACTTACATACAAGGCTATTATTAACCAAACTGCACCAACATACATCTCTTCACTCATCTCAAAATATCTCCCTACCAGACCTCTTCGCTCTGCACAAGATCTGCGTCTCTCATCCACACGCATTACTTGTTCACACTCAAAATTACAGGACTTTATCCGGGCTTCACCCACTCTGTGGAATGCCCTCCCACGCACAATAAGACTCTCCTCTAGTCTCCAAACCTTCAAACGTTCCCTGAAAACTCACCTCTTCAGACAAGCCTATCAAATTCCAGGCCCACCCACGTAATGTTCAGTGCTTCCCTGTCTAATTACATCCTCTCTTTACAGTACA
This sequence comes from Pseudophryne corroboree, assembly GCF_028390025.1. Taxonomy (NCBI): domain Eukaryota; kingdom Metazoa; phylum Chordata; class Amphibia; order Anura; family Myobatrachidae; genus Pseudophryne; species Pseudophryne corroboree. Next base: position 956,512,703 of record NC_086445.1, on the reverse strand, counting down.
CATAGCATCACATATCTTGTCTCTTTTTACTCTCACACCCTCCTGACCCTTGTTCAACATTGCTGGGTGATCATATCATACAACCCATTAAGAAACTAGCAATCTGGTGGACCATTATGCAATAGGTAGCATCTATCCTTGTGTATCAATGCCTATTTCCCTAAAGATTGTGACTTGCGAGCAGGGCCTTCCTACCTCTATGTCTGTCTGTTTTTACCCAATTTTGTTTTATACTGTTGTTCTAATTGTAATGCGCAATGGAATATGCTGCCCTATATAAGAAACTTAGGGGGTCATTCCGAGTTGTTCGCTCGGTAAATTTCTTCGCATCGCAGCAATTTTCCGCTTAGTGCGCATGCGCAATGTCCGCACTGCGACTGCGCCAAGTAAATTTGCTATGCAGTTAGGAATTTTACTCACGGTTTTTTCTTCGTTCTGGTGATCGTAATGTGATTGACAGGAAGTGGGTGTTTCTGGGCGGAAACTGGCCGTTTTATGGGTGTGTGCGAAAAACGCTACCGTTTCTGTGAAAAACGCGGGAGTGGCTGGAGAAACGGAGGAGTGTCTGGGCGAACGCTGGGTGTGTTTGTGACGTCAAACCAGGAACGACAAGCACTGAACTGATCGCAGATGCCGAGTAAGTCTCGAGTTACTCAGAAACTGCACAGAGATGTCTTATCGCAATATTGCGAATCTTTCGTTCGCAATTTTGATAAGCTAAGATTCACTCCCAGTAGGCGGCGGCTTAGCGTGTGCAAAGCTGCTAAAAGCAGCTTGCGAGCGAACAACTCGGAATGACCCCCATAATAAATAAATATATAAAATTTGAAATGCAAAGTACGAGAGACTCACCAAAAGGGATTTTCATAATTAAACATCTTTACATTATTGACGTGCACTAGTGTGTTCTTCCATTTCCATGACTGACATGGGCACCTGCCAGGTCCCCTAGACAAGCTTGGGAACAGGCGGGGTGCCACTAGCTCCGTTGGCACATGGTGCGGATTAAAGACTCCATTTATGCCATAGGTACTAAAAAGGGGACGTGGCTTCACAGGAAGGAGGCATGTCTTTGCGGTCTGACTCCCTGTTTTTGGCACTCTGGGGCTGCCTCCAGATACTATCTGTCTGCGGTGCCAGCTCCTACACTATGACAGGAATTGATTGCTGCACGCAGGGCCAGATTAAGGTCTGGGGGTCCCTGGGCAACAAATTTGTGGTGCCCCCACACACTGTCCTCACAACTGCAAAAAAAACATTGGAGTAGGAGTACAGCATTTACCTGTCTCCTCTCCATCCTCCACAGCAGCTGAGCAGTTCCTTTACTGCTGCGGCCGCCGAGGAGCTTCACTCACAGCAGTGTGAAGTCTCGTGAGATAATACCAAATCTCGCGAGACTTCAAACTGCAGTGAGTGAAGCGCCTCGGTGGCCGCAGCTGTAATGGAACATTTCAGCTGCCGAGGAGGACAGAGAGGAGACAGGTAAATGCTGTACTCTTACTCCGATGTTTTTTTTGCAGTTGTGAGGACAGTGTGAGGGGGCCCTGGGACGACCGCCCCTTCCGTCCCGCCGTTAATCCGGCTCTGGCTGCATGTAATGTTACAGTAGACACATGCCGTGCTACAGCCATGGAGTTACAAGGCACATCTAAAATCCTAATAATATTGAATTTGCTGAAACAATGACATCACATTTTACATTGCTAGTAGGATGGTATCCAGATATTAATATTGCTTGTTTATTTTAGTCAAAGTCCATTCAATTCTTATAACAAACACAATGACGTTGCCATGTGTCCTGCATTTCCCCAACAATCAGTACACTAATTATGTGCACACCAATTTAATTAATCCTTTACTGTATGCTTAGTTTCAGGTATACTTTACAATTTATTTCTAAAAAGTTTCTGCACAGAAGTGAAAGTTATCACCCACTGTACAGTAACTGAAATCACTTTGCTATCAATCAGGCTCTTATAATAAACCTGATACTTATTGCAGAAGTGATAAGTTGTCCCCGTATAAAAATACATTTAATACAGTTACTGTGGCTTGAAAAATAGCTTTTTATGTAATGTTTAGTTTTTCTCTTAGGAAACCACACATTTCATATGTCTCTGTTGTGATAAGGATCAATGGCCTATAGGAAAAAGTCGCCTTACTTTCGTATCCTTCAATAATCTAAAGCACTGCACATGTGGCTCGGGGAGATAAAATTAGCAATTAATCTTTACCACTCTTGTATGTGTCAATTTGTGTTACAAGGTGAGAATAGGAAAGCGAGCAGTTCGCTAATCTTTTGATCTAAGAATTACGGCCGTGGTAGAGTTTCACACGCACATTTTGTGTGGAAGAAATTCTGGTTCACAATCCCATTGATATAAGTTACTGTAACTCAATAGCAATGAAAAGTCAGAGGTCAGAGGGGAAATCTGTATTTAGTAAAGTATTGTATTTGCTACTACATTTCTATTACAGTCTACTAAGTTTGATTAATTGAGTTCTATTGTATAAACCAGGGTTGCTCAACATGTGCCCCCCCCCAGCTGTTGTGGAACTACACATCCCAGCATGCCCTGCCACAGTTTTGCGATTAGGGAATGCAAAAAATATGGCAGGGCATGCTGGGATGTGTAGTAGAGCACCTCTGGCTATAAACAATACTTAAAGAGAACTTAAATACTTAAAGAGAACTTTTAACTTTTCTAAGATACTACAGGCAGAATTGGAGGTACTGCAGTATAGTACAGCAAATGAATGCATATAGAATTAGTCTGTGTAGATGACGTCTATAACCATGGCTGAATTTATTGAACAGACGTGGGGGTGCGGTTTGGATTATCAAATCTCCTTAAGAGGACAACTGGATGTGTTGCACGCAGCAACCAATACGATTCTAGGTATTATATGTCTAGTACAGTCATTAAAATGATAGCTGTAACCTGATTGGTCTACTTGGGCAACACCTACATTTGTCCTTGTCAGATTTGATACATACCCCCCCCCCCCCCACACACACACCTAATAAACAGTACTACAACCATAGGCAGATTTAGGGGTCTGGCCGCCCCTAGGCCCATCGTTATTGGCCGCCCCCGCCCTGAGTAGGGGATGGTCAGGAGTGCTGCGATGAGAGGGGGGGTTTGGGGAGGGGGGGTCAGGGGTTCCACGTTGGGAGTCCCTAATGAAGTAGGGACTCAGGGGAGGAAGCCGATGGGAGGAGTGAGAAACAGGAAGATGGAGGGCGATGTGTGTGTCCAGTTACTGCCACCCTATATCTCCCTGGGCCACTGCCTCTTTGATGCCCCCCTGTATGGTCTGACCCCCAGCTGGATCTTACCTACTCGCCAAAATTGCAGAGTGTGAGTTCCATATGCAGATCGCCAGCATCATGGGGGAAGAGAACTGCTGTGCCGTCCCTGGTAGGTGCCGCCCATAGGCATGTGACATGCCTCACATGCAAAGTGGGAAATCCGGCACTGGCTAGAACTGCACATTGCTTCCTGGTACCACCCTCAGCTCCGCCCTAACAATGGCTGTGCCCTCACCTCTATCTAGTGCCTCCTGTACATACCGCAGTACAACAGGACATGCATGTGGAGTATGTATAACTATATACACAAACAGGTAGAAAATAATTCAGTGATCAAAAATAAAGCCCTAAAAATATTTCCTTTTCCTTTTATTGTGTCTTCAGGTCTTATATTGATTATTGTAATATTATATCACATAGATCAGATAATATTAGGGTACCTGCTAGATTTGTTTATGTACACATTAGTCCTATTGAAGATACAGTATAGACATCAGCTGGGTTTTTTGATGCAATATAATGACTTCTGTACTACTTCTATGCACAAAAATGTGGCCACATCTTACTTATTCTTCTATGATGATGGGTCTATTCATTAGAGGTGTAGTGGAATCATAATAGATCTGTATTAGCTGCGCGGTCACAGTCCTCCTGTGCTGCATACACAGTATTGGCTGAAGTCATCACAGAAAATCATTTTCTCTTGAGTGCAGAACCATTATCTATTCACACTCATAGCTATACTAATACATGATACAGTAGACCCTCCTGTATCCTCCTTATACAATGTCCTCGCACACTGTTGTTCAAGTCACACCATATAGCCCCTCCCGGCGCCGTGTCCTGGGCGGCTCGGCTAAGTGGCTTTTTTGCTCAGACTGTGCATCCTATACGCACAAATAAAACTACTACAACTACTGGAGAGACAAAACTGTATTGCCGGTGTACGCAGACCACTGTGATCTTCGACATTTGTACATCTGCGTGCGATTAAGTCTAAATCTGTGTAAGAAGGGCTCAGATGCACAGCCAGCTTTCCTCTCACCATCTCACCAAGTCAGGGCCAAAACTAGGATTTTTGGCACCTGGGGAAAGGTAGCAATTAAACCCCCCCAGCCCCCCACACACACACACACACACACACACACCCCACACAAAATAAAATAAATAAATAAAATGACCAAAAAAATATTTTTTTTCCAAACTACGCTACACAGTAATACACCCATAATCTCATAACACTGCACAATAGTACCCTTCATTAACACACATACAGTATATATATATATATATATGTATATATATATATATATAGTCCATCAAACGAGATGTGGCACTCACGGGTCCTAATGCAAGCAGTTTGCAGCAGGTTTTCCTGGCTTGTCAACGTTTCATTTATTAATAGAAATTTCATCAAGTCCTGATGAGAGGCGCAGGTGCGGGGGAGCACTTACCTCTGGATCCCCACAGGCGACATCTTCTTTACTGATGCTGCAGTGGTAAGCGCTCATCCGCACTGGGGTGGGGGGCTAAAAAGGTAGAGGAGGCCGGCACCATAGGGGTGCCAAAATTCTTTTTTTTCTATGCCCCCCCCCCCAACCTAAAAACATTCCGGCTCCCCTGTGCCACGGTACACACTTTTTAGGAACCACTGTTTTAGACACATAGGTAAAGAAAAGTACAATTGAATTACAGTTGCTTTACATATTTCTATAAAATGTATTTAAAGAAATAGACAGATTTGTAACAACATCAGATAATAGGGCATCTCCCAGTTCAGGGTGTGTGTATATCCTCACCCCATTCCTTCAGATGAATACAGTGTGAATAGAAATGACTGATCCTGTCCAGCTACAAAGAAACAAAGGCCCATTACTGCTGTATATTTATACACACTCCCCTTCCTTACACTCCCTCCCAGCTCAATCCTGTCACATGTGTGTGATCCAGTACTCTTCTTACACAGAGCTCAAGTACAAATTAATCCAGGCCCTTCCTTACCCATTTATTAGGCAGTGATATATTTTCACATACGGCTGTACATCTTATTCATAATAGATGTGACAGATGCAACAGTGACTTTACATGTCTACCAAGAGCATGCTGATATTGTGCCCACAGAGCCAGGGTTACAGCCTCTGCGAGACGATGAGCCAATGTTACTGTGATTCCAGATATGAATTAAATAAAAATATTAATTTTACTACATTCATTTTTGGCTAGGATCATTTTCAAAATATAATTTTGTATAACACTAAAACTGCAGTGTCTATTCCTCTAGTTCAGTGGTTCTCAAACTCGGTCCTCAGGACCCCACACGGTTCACGTTTTCCATGTCACCCGGCAGCTGCACTGTGTATCACCAACTGTCACATTTTAAAAATCTACAGGTGACCTGCAAAACAGGAACCGTGTGGGGTCCTGAGGACCGAGTTTGAGAACCTGTGCTCTAGTTCATCTGATTTGCACTGCTATCCAAGGTATCATAGAAAACTGTATTATTGGCTTGCTCTAATACACACACACACACACACACACACACACACACACACACACACACACGGGATACAGTCAATACACTGGTTGTCAGGATCCCGGTGTTCAGGAGACTGATGTCGGAATCCTGACAGCCGGCATTTTACCGACAGCCGGAATCTCGACACCCGAACAGTATTCCGACTCGATTGGTGGGTCCACGCCACCAACCTAGTGGGAATAGAACCTGTAGCGAGCGCAGTGAGCCCGCGAGTGGACTCGCCCCCTCACTGCTGGTATTCTGGCCGACCAAGACACTTGACCTGAGCACTGGACCAACTGCTCACTGCAGTGACAACCCAGTCAACAGACCAGCTGATGAGGACGACCACCGCCTGCACTGGGAATGTGGTAAGTAATACAGCAGGGAAGGATGGAAAGGGGAGGGAAGGGGCTGGACTGAGCTGAACCCGGTATATGACTAGTCCTATTTGCTAGTAAAAAGATAGACAGACAGACAGGCAGGCAGACAGACAGACAGACAGACAGACAGACAGACAGACAGATAGATAGATAGATAGATAGATAGATAGATAGAGCACCACAATGGAACATTGTTATCAAGGTACTTATACCCTGCTAACAATTGAATGGTTACATTGCTGTAAAGAATTGCACACTGTATCAAGGGATTAAAGTATAGAAATAAGTTGAATATGTACACTTTGATCTAATCATTTGGCAGGCTGGGGATGACAATCTGAATGCAAGGTGTTGGATGTTTCCTGTTACTCAATAACTAGATACAAGATGCCAAGAACCTGCAATCTGACACTTATATATTTTAGCCCTTACTCTGACAGCAACAGAATTAAGTATGGAGCCAGGATCACTCATACCACAGTGAAGTTATTAATATGTAATGTACCTCATGGTACAAACTACAGAATCATTTATAAACAGTTATTCATGAGATATCACAAACTTTTGCAGTACTGTACAGAGCAACAGTGGCTGGCCGAACAATGTAATAGAGGATCATATATACATAATTACAAGTGTATTCATAATTAGTATAGTGTATACCAACTAACTGAGAATGTTCACCTAAGGGAAGGGAGGAAACGAGGAGGAAGGGCCCTGCTCATCAGAATTTATATTCTATTGGGAAAGGGGAAGGAGTGGGAGTTAATTGGGAGATACAAGGGGCTCAGGTTGTAGGAGGATCAGGCAAAGATCCGGATGGCTAGAGTAACAGGTCAAGGTGAGAGATAGTGGCAAATTAATTACTTGGAAGGAGAGATTTTAATTGCAGGTAGGGGAATTTTGCAAGGTGGGATGAACTTAATAATTTACAGCCAGGACTTTTTTCCTGAGAGCAGGGTCAGTTAATAAGCATGTTGGTTGTGATTTGCTACTATAAGGGTAACTGCTTATGAATAATTGAGCAGTTATTAAAGCTCTGGGTCAATAAAGGATATAGGACCTTATTCAGTAAGGATTGCAGATTCTGCTAAAAAGCAGTTGCTGCGACCAAATAGTTGCCACCTAGAAATAGAGAAAAAACGCCCATTTCAGAAATTGGGAATGCATCGCAATATGCGGGCTGATCACAAAACCATACGCAATTACTAGAACATCGAGGATTTTTCCTATCTGCGCCAGGCAAGGTCATCCACAATTCTTGCGAAACAAAAGGCTGGAGGTCGTCATCGCTAATGTCAGAAACCCTCCTTAAAAACGCCTGGGCATGCCTGTGTTTTTCAGACACACCCACAAAATGGCAGGTTTCCGTCCAGAAACGGAGACTTCCTGTCAGTCAAACAGCGTCTGCTTTGCGATCACGATGTGTACGCATTTTCTGTTATTATTACTCATGCATGCGCAATGTGAACGCTGTGCATGCGCAGTTGTTCGATAATAGGCCGGATTGCAATTCTCAAATTTTACAATCCTTACTGAATGAGGACCATAATCATTCAACATCGGGGATCCATGGGAGGAATTTCTAATTGCATCACCAATGATGACATCTTTCTCCCATGTATCTGGTGAGGAAGTAATGACCCTCATCTGTTCCTCCCCACCATCACCTCCTCACTTGACCCTATCCCTTCCCGCTTCCTCCCCTACCTTTCTCCTTCTGCCTGTTCCTATTATTTCCACCTTCTCAATCTCTCCTTCTTATCAGGCACTGTTCCCTCTGCCTTCAAGCATGCACTCGTCACTCTTATTCTTAAAAAACCTACCCTTGATCCAAATACTCTCTCCAACATCTCTCTCCTCCCTATTGTCTCCAAACTCCTTGAGTGTATTGTCTATAACTGCCTTACTTTCTTTCTTTCTTCACACTCACTGCTTGATCCATTCCAGTGTGTTTTCCATCCTCTCCACTGCACTGAAACTGCCCTCACAAAAGTCTGCAGTGGCCTCCATGCTGCCAAATCTAAGGGCCACTACTCTCTGCTTATTCTTCTTGACCTCTCTGCTGCTTTTGACACTGTGGACCACCCTCTCCTCCTGCAAATCCCTCACTCCATTGGTCTGCATAATACTGCCCTCTCTTGGCTGTCTTCCTACCTCTCTGACAATTCATTCTCTGTCTCCTCTCATAACTCGACCTCCCCCCCCCCCCCCCCCACTTCCACTAACTGTAGGTGTCTCTCAAGGTTCTGGTCTTGGTCCTCTCCTTTTTTCTCTCTATATGTCTTCTTTAGGTGTACTCATTAGTTCTTTTGACTTCCAATATCATCTCTATGCTGATGATACTCAAATCTACCTTTCCTCCTCGGAACTCTCGAACCACAGGAGTAATTAAGATTTTTTTGCATAATAATTTATTTAAACAGCGAAAGCTACAACAGTCATCATTATCAATTGACAAACCTGGACCTGTCTTCAGAAGGTGCAAAATGTTCATCTGAAATCTAATTAATCTATGAGCTCTAACTACAACTTATTGTACATACACTGTACATACACATAAAGGTCTCCAATCAGCCTTACCATATGCCCTATAACACAACACCCTCTGATGCTATGAAAATGGACTTTAGTCCAACCCTAAATACAGCCCCAGGTGTTTCTTTCTATGGTTACTTTGAATAACTCCGTTAACCAATTTAATAAGGAGGCGAATGCCAGAGTCAATGTGTAAAAATAATAATAATAATAATAATAATAATAATAATATATTTTTAAATGTACTTTAGTAAATTTATAACATGTTACTTCAAATGATAGAAAAGCACCTTCTCCATGAAACACAATCAATCCGTATAATAGAATCCATTCTTGTACAAAATTGTATTTATGAACAAATATTGCTGAGCAATAATAGAAACATCATGTATTATAAACTGAATAATTCTTCCCGTATGTGAAGTATATATATTTTCCAAATTTTGGCATTGAAAAATGCAGCCTTATGATAGCTGTAGCTTTGGAATTCTATTAAATTGTACTTATAAAGTTTGAAAGACTGAAAGTCGGCAAGTCCGTAATTTCCATGTACTTTCTCAGATCTCTAGACACAACTCTATTTCATAGCAGAGGTTCTTGTAATAAAATGGTCACATTCGACAATCTGCCATGTTATATTTCAATAATCTGCTGGAGGAACCGGTGTAGTAAAATAAATTTAGGAATTTATTTATGAAGGGTGAGCAATTACATGGTTATTCAGTTGCACGCCCGGGGTTCATGCATTAAATAATTTAAATGTGATGGACAACTGTGTTCTCTCATGGCCCTCTTCATGCCAACTCTTGTAAATAAATTCATTTTCATTCTATCCAGCAAAGGACAATGAAAAATCGCACCGATGTAATGAAGCTCATGTAATATTTATTTCAATGCAACTTTATTGTACCAGCTGTTTGTCCTACCATTATTATTACAGGTTTTGTGCAAACAATTATACAATAATTTTTAAAATAATAATAGAAAATAAAATCACAGACTGAGTAATTCAAATTTGAATAGGATCCAGATTAAATATTAATATTATTATATATTTTCATTCTTAGTAATACTGAATAGATTTTTTTAATAATTTACCTCTAGCTATTTTTGTCTTTTTTCCTGTAAATGTCACAAAAATTTTAGGTAATTAAAATGATAATAACATTTATTTGATGTTTGCAAATGTGCAGGATTGTTTAGACTGGGAACAGGAATTACTGTAATTGAAGGATAGATGAGGAGTTGAGATGTTAATAAAAATATCTAAACAAAACAGATGAACTAAAGAATTTATGTTGTAACAGAATTATGATGCAGTGAGTATAACTGAAATGTAGGTGTATGAAAGTCATAACTGGGCAGTCAAAAAGTTTGTGACCATAGGGGCTTGTGTGTACGGTATGTAAATAAGCTGATTAAGATTTGTCCAGCAGGAAGCATACGGTATGTGTGAATATGATGACATATAAGGTGAGGCTGCCCTTATTTGTAAAGTGACAATCATTTAAAAGGTAAAACCAGCGATGGGACACAAACACTCTGAGCTTGCTGCTGGAGATTGGGTTTTGTCTTGCTCTTTCCACTAGCAATTTACATCTGAAGCATGTTTGATTGTAATTTTATCCGTAACCCCAACTGTACCCCTGACCCAACACTTGCCATAACGGTAACTCTAATCTTTACTCTAATACGCAGTTGCTTAGTTTCGTGAAGCTGCCTGTGGGCATCATAATAATACAAATCTAGGTGGATAAGACATTTGCATATTTTTGCACATAGGCATGCACAAGAGCCGATACAGGGGTGCCGCTCCGGGAACTCTCCCCTCCGCCGCATTATGGTCTACTCCCCCCTTTCCCTGGGACATAGGGCCTAATTCAGAGTTGATCACAGCAGCAAAAATGTTAGCAGTTGGGCAAAACCATGTGCACTGCGGGGGGGGGGGGGGGGCAGATATAACATGTGCAGAGAGAGTTAGATTTGGGTGGCATGTGTAGTGCACATGGTTTTGCCCGACTGCTAACAAATTTGCTGCTGCGATCAACTCTGAATTACCCCCCCATAGACTGCTTACCTGTGCGGCCCAGGTGAGCAGTCTATGCCCCAGAGCAAGGGGTGGAGGAGGTAGCCTCTGACCCGGCAGAGGGAGGAAGTTCTAGATCGGCACCCCCAAAGTCAGCTCCTGCGCACGCCTGTGTTTTTGCAAAGTATCTACGTACAGGATCACAGCTGTGAATGTATTAGCATACATATCTGTATCAGGCCCAAAGTAAATAGATTTAATTGTCTGTATGTAAAGCAGCAAATTTTGCATCTCCAACACAATAAATAAAAAATGAATTAATTAAATAGTGGCTCATGGACTGCTATTGAAATGTAATGCCCTTGAATGCCCCATTGGTGATCACTGCCACAGGCTACTGTCTTTGTGCCTTACCCTTAAAGGACACCTGTCATTTTGCCTCACACTATACAATATATCACCTTCATTGTCCAAAGCACCAATCAAAAAGTCATTAAGAATTTATGGAAGTTATTCAATTTTTCGGCCTGGAATGTTATTGAAATGTCATTTATCAATTAGAAACATATTTAGCTAAGTACTATATAATTGCATAGATTTAGAAAGATCATGTAAATGAGTTTCATATAATCTTATTAATCCATCCTTTCAAACTAGCAGTGACATTGATCTAAGAATACATTAAATCTGCTTGAATTTCAGTTTTTGAACATTTTCATCTGAATAAATTATTCATCTATTATGTGAGCTAATAGGGAATTACAAGAATAAAATGAGCAATTAAAGAAAATGACATAATCGGTGAAAGTTTTATTTGATATGCCAATTTACAATATTAGAATATATTAGAATATGCAGTATATATACTGTATATATATATATATATATATATATATATATATATATTTATTTGCAATAGGTAATTGGCACTAGTCATAGACCTTAAATATTGCCGGGGTGCCCTCCTTAATTTATGTAGAGTTGTAGTTGGCTTGCTTGTATATACGACACGCACCCTGCCAGTATAAGAAAAACACGGACTTAAGAAAAACGTGTATAAGTGAATAAACATCATAAGGTCCAACGTTTCAACACCGCAAAGGGTGTATTTTTCAAGAACA